>NC_074668.1:67489662-67634662 GCF_029448725.1 Salvelinus fontinalis | reverse complement strand
GTGAGGAGGAGAGGAGGAGAGGAAGGGAGGTGAAAAGCTGGAAAGGATTACAGGAGCACTAGCAGGACCCAGCTCTGTGGATCAGCACTTTTTAAGAGATCTTTGGGGGCCTGTTGGCTGAACGGTGTTCGCCCACTGGGAGGAAAGGCCAAACACAGCCCAGTTACACTTTTATAGAATGCTTTGTGGAAAAACACCCCTGACACACCTCGGCGTGGCAGCTCGGTTTGTCATACGGCCCATGGGGCTCCGCTGTCCCTTCACATCACCAGAGCAACGACCTCAGAGGGCAGCCTCCTCAACAAGAACAGGCCACACCTACCAGCTGCACTGCTCTCTGGGAAATGAAGTTTAGTCTGTCACTGTGATGTACTTTGGCAACAAAAAGCTGTAAGACAACCACCTTTGAGAAATCTAACCACAGAGAAGGCAGTGAGAATACTAAAGAGGGATAGCAAAAAGCTGGTGAAAAATGTACGAGAAAACGTGTTGATGTTTTTATCAGGTGTTGTTCTTCTCTCTGAGCAGAGTCCCTGCCTCAGCGCTAATCCTTTATGAAATGTTCATAATATTACACCTCATATGAATGTGAGTAATGTTTTTTTATATACTTCTATTAAAATGGGCTTGTGACTTGAGGAGAATCAACACAAGGTGTGTTGCAGATTATTTACCCAGAAAGAACAGCACAGGAAATAGAACCACTTGATATTCCGTTTTTGGAAGGGAGCAGATTTAAAACAAGATGTTGTGATGTGATGGAGGAGTGCAAAGCCTCTATGTGTGAGCAAATGAAGGTCAAAGGCCAGTTCAAACCCACGTGCATATCTTATACATATTCATAAATGAGGCCCATCAATCTCTGTAGGCTGCAGGGGCTGCGAGGAAATGTGCAGGCTCCAATAATAAAAACGGCATACGCCTTTGATAACAATGAAAATGTGCTGACATCAGAGAGGCTTTATGGGCTGTGTGATGTCTGATAGACCCTCTCTGATCATTACTGAAACACAGTGAACAGTAGCAACGTTATTCAACGACGCGCTAAAATGGTTACACAGTCCACAGGGGACGTTATAGAGATGAAATATCAGCTTTTACTATCTTTACTATCTACAGGAGCAGGGTAGAGTCAAAATGATTGACTCTACCGGAGTCATCTTAACCATCAACAGAGTGATATGCTCCCTGGAGTTAGTGTTGATAATTGGAGTTGATTGGGACTGAGTACTTTTAACTCCATAACTGCAAACAGAGACAGGGAGTTAAAATGATGGAGTATCCACAGATGTGCAGGGGGTGTCATTGTCATATTTCCCAGCATGCTTGGTTGTCGGTTGATTTTTAGAATGATTTATTTTAATATCTGAGCTTTCACATGTACATTGATTGTTTTTGATCTGATGCGACACAATGATACAGTCTGTAACATACATTTTCCTAAAATAGTCTAATCTGTTATCGGTTTGATTTATTGCGTTACTGAGAAGGCTGTTCCAGTTTACATGATGTCTCTAATAACAGTTCTCTCCTCCCTGCTCTGACATGCATTTTGAATGTAAGTTGTGGGGGGATGTAAAATTATTGGACATCCTCCCTCTTCAATGGATACCAATTAAGTTTGGATGTCATATTGCAAGCCACCATAATATGACACAGTAAGAAATATGCAAATGCAACTTTACACCTGAAATGGGACCATATGAACCATAAGCGTTGAATTAACTCTTGCGATTATATTGTGAGAGTAAACATTACTGTAAATAATTAAGTCTAGAATACTGAACAACACTTCAGAGAGTTATTCTTTTTAATGAATACTGTAGAGTGAAATGCAATGATGCAGAGTTAAATATCAACACTAAATTGAGCATTTACAGCTCTGAAAAAAAACCCTCTGTTGCCAGAGTGTGTTTTTTTCTTTTTAGACTGGGACCAAATGCTATCTGAGACAGAGTTACATTTACTCGTGCTTCTACACCTGCATTGCTTGCTGTTTGGGGTTTTAGGCTGGGTTTCTGTATAGCACTTTGAGATATCAGCTGATGTAAGAAGGGCTATATAAATACATTTGATTTGATTCGATTTGATTTACTTCAATTAGAGTTACATTTACTTTTTCATTTCTATTCTCCAGGAGTGTGTGAGTGTGTGTGTGTGTGTGTGTGTGTGTGTGTGTGTGTGTGTGTGTGTGTGTGTGTGTGTGTGTGTGTGTGTGTGTGTGTGTGTGTGTGTGTGTGTGTGTGTGTGTGTGTGTGTGTGTGTGTGTGTGTGTACATGTGCATGCATCTGCGTGTGTTTTTTTGAGCATATTGGTTGATGTCTCTCTTATTGGCTAGTTGATTGGGGTTGGGTAATGGGTTTCACCGTATCTGTATATGCCTGGAACAGTCAAGTGCATATGTCTGCCAGTATAGTGCATGTTCCTCAGTGAAAAAAATGTTCTTCCTTATTTTCATTAAATTATGTGACCACCAGAAATGAGCAGCTTGAATGTTCCCAATGTTAAGCACATATCTTGAAAGAAGACATAACTAGTCATTATAATTCCTTGCTTTCAGTGGTCTCCACAAGCAACATAGGCTATGCTGTCTTTCCTGTAAATATGGGGAGGGAGAAGGAGGAGAAGAAGAGAGGAGGAAGAAGGAGATGAGGAGAGAGGGAGACTGAGAAGGAGAGAGGGTGAAGGAGATGAGGAGAGAGGGAGACTGAGAAGGAGAGAGGGTGAAGGAGAAGGAGAGAAGGAGACTGAGAAGAAGAGAGGAAGAAGGAGATGAGGAGAGAGGGAGACTGAGAAGGAGAGAGGGTGAAGGAGATGAGGAGAGAGGGAGACTGAGAAGGAGAGAGGGTGAAGGAGAAGGAGAGAAGGAGACTGAGAAGAAGAGAGGAAGAAGGAGATGAGGAGAGAGGGAGACTGAGAAGGAGAGAGGGTGAAGGAGATGAGGAGAAAGGGAGACTGAGAAGGAGAGAGGGTGAAGGAGAAGGAGAGAAGGAGAAAATCATCCTGGTAACAAAGCCATTATATGTGAATGAGGCTGATGAGGACTGGGCTGACATGACGCCATGCCGCTCTGTGTGATAGCGCTCTGCATGAGAGCATCCAGAACATTCCACACCCCTCAGCGCACACATAAACACACACACACACAGACACAGACACACAGACCTACACAACCATTAACCTAAAAATGAAACACTTAATGCCCAGCAGAAATATCAGTATCAGTATTCATTTACATTATTCAAAAGAATATGAGCTGATAACCAATCATTTCATATTCCCCTCCCCTATTTATTGTGACAAAAGACCTTCTCCAGTGAAAATGGAACCTCAGTAATATGGGGGGCACTTCACATACGTATATAGCTTGTCCTGCTCTCAGTGCATCCATGCAAGTCAGAGGTGTTACTGCTCATGGTAATGCAGTGGCTCTAATGGCCTTGGAAATATTTGGCTTTTTCTGAAACGCCATAAAACAGTAGGATATCGGCAGCTTCCATCCAACACATGTCAACAGCAGGATGTAGTTCCTAAATATATTAATACATGAATATTTCAATTTTTTTCCCCCACCCAAAATATGAGGCCAAAATTATACATTATGATGCATAAAGGGTACAGAGCGAGACAGAAAGGTGAGGTGCATGGGCCTTAAATGTTATATTTACATGATTGGTTAATTCTTTCCACTTCCTGTCCATTGTGCCAGTGCAAACACCATTGTCTGTGCTTTGGCTCTGTTCAGGGCTCTGTTCGGTCCTCAGAAAGGCCGTCCCCTGGGAGCTCTGCATCTTTTATTAATCAAGGCCACTGCGCCACAGCCCCGCCACAGCCACAGCCCCGCTTATCTAATTTAGCAGCCCTACTGCCTCAGATGGAGAAGGGCTGGCCTGGGTGTTGGGAGTGGAGACTGGGGAGCGTGGTGCCTCTTTCAGCCCCTCTGTGCTGCAGTGGAGACAGAGGGGGGTCTCGGGGGGTGGAGGAGAAAAGGGGGAGAAAAAGGAGGAGGGGGGCGACCTATCAGACACCTCGTCACCAAGCTTTCGGACTGAATCACAATACAGCAAATTACCTTCTGCTGACAAGAAAAAATGAACGCGGCGCCTGTATGAAAAAAAATAGGATTGTCAGGGAGAGGTGACACATTGATTGCTTAGTATGCGCATCCTGGAGGCTGGGGTTCAGGCCCTCCTACCTATTTATATGTAGAAGAGGCGCAGCAGCGAGGGAGGATGAGAAATTTAAATGGGGGGCCCCCTCTCAAGCCAAGCTCCCCAGCCCAGCACAGCTCAGAACAGCTTCGGTCTGGTCCAGAGGATGTGTTCTAGAGAACAGATACGCTCATACTACCACACTACCATTACCACACATACAGAACTTTACAGGATCACAATGGAAAAGTAGAGGCGCTTTATAGCATCACCAGCTACCCGAATGAGCTCTCACACACGTACACTAGGTTCCAACACAGATACATAAGACTCTCTAGTGAGGGCCTGTGTATCGTCACAAGACATGACATGACCTGGTCACTAAGTTATTTTTTATTCCCTCTCTGGTTCCCTGTGTCTGTACCCCCTCTGTCCCCTCTGTCCCCTCTGCCCCCTCCTCTCTCATCTGTGTCATGGCTCAGATGAATCAGTGTCACCGGTGTTGAGAGCACTTACTGTCAACCCCGACGCCCCAGGCCACGCCACTGATGGACACAAACTATAAAATATCCCCCCCCGGGGAGGCATTGCTCAACCACTGCCCCACAGCCCCGAGCTGGAGTGCTACTCTGGGTTTGTGCATGTGTGTGTGTCAGAGAGTTTGTGTGTATGTGTGTTTTGACCATGTAATTATGGTTTGTGTGTGCAGTCCTGTGTACAATAGTGTGAATTGGGGAAGAGGAATGGCTGGGGGTGTATATCAAGCTAGAAAAATATCAGTTTGTCATGTCAGAGGATAATGCTCATCCTGGTTTTAAGGCTCATGTTTTACAGCCCCCTTTAGAGAGAGATTAGAAGAAATAAGAGGAGACTTGTCCCGTTCTCCTTCAGGATCCAGGCTCAGCCAGCCAGACAGTCCTGCTACTAGCCCTGCTCTGCTCTGGACCTCAGTGGATGGATGCTGGACATCCTGGCTGAAACACTCTGCTTGTCTCTTGGCCGCCATAGTGCAGCAGACGTTTGGCTGCCTATGCTATAGATAACAACTATCAATCATGGCGTCTGAGGATGCAGGTCATATCTGCTGATAAGTAGTGTGGAAACCCCCCTGTGTGCCGGCCTGCTGGCTATGAACTGGATGGAGAAGGGTGGGGGAGGGCTGTGAGGGGGCTGCAGGGCTGATGATGGAGGGGGTGGGGGGTGAGAGAGGGGTCTTTCCAGCCCCTGACTTCAAATCCCCAGCCTGCACGGGTCACTGGGCTGCTAACCCTCCTTTCAGATCTGCAAGGTTAAAAACCATGTCTCTCTCTGTCATTGAAGGAGAGTGGATAAGAGTGGCGTTTGTGTTTGTGTGTGTGTGTGTGTGTGTGTGTGTGTGTGTGTGTGCGTGCGTGCGTGCGTGCGTGCGTGCGTGTGTGCGTGTGTGTGTGTGGGTTTGTGTGATCCTGCACATTTCATAAATAGAGGATATATAAAATACACATAAGTAGATACACACACACACAATTCAGTCCCACATTTCCTGCTATACATCCTGAGTGGAAATCCCATATAGATACAGTCATCCTCTTGGCTAGCTAACTCAGCTCGCCGAAATCCCAAATATTGACTATTCATTTGTGCTGTCTGCTTTAGCGGTCTGTCGCTGCTTGACTTATCTAATCAAGGAGCATTAGCAGAGCTCCTCCGAGATCCAAGGATAAGGGAATTAAGAGAGGGAAGGAAGGGAGGAAGGGAGGAGAGGTAGCACAGTGTAGCGCCACAGTGAGCGTCAGGCAGGCCGGGGGGAGGACGGGAGGACCACAGGGCCTAACAGCGCCATTCTACCTGTACCTGTTGCTTTACGGGTGGAGTGAGAGTCCTAAGGCATTTCAAGGAAGACGAGCACAGGGTTGGAATTGGACAGAGTCAAATGCATGTCATTAATTAAACTTTCTCCTCCTTTTCTACTTTTCTACCTCTCTTTTGTCTTTGTGACGAGGTCAGGTGGAACTCAGACAAACACACAGCTCAACATGGCTTAGCGGAACAGACGTGTGATCAGAACAGTTCTTCTGACAAAAGAAAGACGAAAACAAACAAATTAAACGAACAAATTAAGTAGTGTTTAAATATATACTATTTATAAATTGTTAGCTCTATTAGCATTGTAGCTTCAGAGAAATACCCATTAGTCCTGAAAGTGTTAGTAAGTCTATGGCCCTCAATACAGTATAAACATCTTAACTGTCATCCTATTGGCCTGGATTGAGTATCCTGTATGTGTTTGGGACAGGTACAACAGCTTCTCATAATTGAATGGTAACTTCAAATCCCGGGGCTCAATAACCTGAGTCGTACTGTAGAACTAGATTCCATCTGATAGCGCTTTGAGCCTGCCAACGTAAGATGGCGGCGGTTGCCTAAGCAACAGCTTGTGCCTCAGAAGGAAATAGCCACTCTGATTCTCAGATTTGGTTTGGTTTGTACAGTGCCATTTGATGAATGCTTGTTGCGTCTGACTAAAGCCTTCCCTGTGGTTTCCGGAGGTGGAGGGGTGGTGTGTGTAGTTCCTGTCCCTGTCGGAGGGTGCAGGGGACTGAGTGATGAAGGGGTAGAGGCCCTCGCTGTGACCCCCTCCACCAGTAAGCCGACCCCTGCCACTGTCACCCAGCTCCCCGGGTCTGTGTCCGCCGGGCCTGCCTAGGCGCCATAAAACTCATCTATAATTTCTGATGAGTGTAATGCCATCTCCACTTCATGATTATATGATATTCCTCACCTCAGCCACAGCCGATGAGGCCAGGGGTCCGCCGTCTTAATGAGGTGCCTCAGAGTTCAGGATGGGGGATGGAGAGATGAGGAAAAGGAGGAGGGCAGGATGGAGAGGTAGGAGAGCCCGTATGCACAGGCGAAAACCAAGCGAGCCAAATTGCAAAACACCACATCAGGAGAATAATTTATAATTTGCTGCATTGTAAGACATTATTGTCTGAGTTCACTGTGATAATGTGGCTGCAAAATGTGTAAACATAATGTACCTCAAAAGCAGTGGGTGAGGAAGAGACCACAGGCCAGACAGAACAAGCCATTCCAACCACAGAGCCAAGCCCTCATAACAAAGAGAGACCAGCCATTAAAGACTTGCTTAGGGATATAGCCGACCACTCCTTACTACACGCATGATCAGTGATCACTACAACATCCTGGTCCTGACGAGGACCACCTACGTTAGTCAGATTCCCTGAGTGACATTCCATCTCTAGTGCATAGCTGTGCTGACGATCGTTCCTCTGGATGATATGAATAAGCAAATAACAACATTTTTCCAGTCATTTAATCTCTGAGCAGGGCAATTAGTTAGAATGTAGTTTGTGGAGTTTTTTTCTGTCCTTATTATTGTTACTGAAATATCAGGCTCTTATTTAGCTCTGGGATGAATAATAAATATGCTGTAATTACTGTCCCCAGCTAACAGGCTGGATGTTTTAATGGTGGAGGAGGGAGACTGTTTCTTTCTTTATACCACCTTTCTCTCTCTCCTTTCTCTTTCTCCCTCTCTCTCTTTAATTGGATCTTGTAATTAGTTTCTCTGATGGATCTGGGAGGTCTGAGGCGTCCTCTGCAGCGTACATTAGCGTCCATGGCGGAGGGGGCAGCTCTTTAAAAGCTCTCCCTGTTTCTGTCCTTGCTCAGCCCAGCCCTGACACACACAGACCAACACACTATGAGATTAACATACTGTAGAGGAGGGAGAGGAGAGGAGAGGAGAGGAGAGGAGAGGAGAGGAGAGGAGAGGAGAGGAGAGGAGAAGAGAAGAGAGGAGAGGAGAGGAGAGGAGAGGAGAGGAGAGGAGAGGAGAGGAGAGGAGAGGAGAGGAGAGGAGAGGAGAGGAGAGGAGATTGTCCCTTTCTGCCTTTAATGTTTCAACTTCCTGCTATTATAGTTTTTTTTCAAATGAGCATATGTGTGTCAGTTACTAAATGATTTTGTTTTAGAACAGGCACCAAGCTAAACAAAGGCATAAAGGAGCGAGCCAAACGAGACAGCAGGACAGGCAGATATGAAGATACAGTGATATATAAGTAGTCTGACAGCATATTGTTGTTACTCTGAGGTAACGGTTAGCAGTATAATCTCAAATCCAGCTGGAGAGATCTGTCCGGTACAGAGTATGACTGTTATGTGTGTGTCAGAATGATCAGAGCTGGTAAAAATGTAATTCATGTTCTAATTATAGTCAGCAGAGCAGGTTTTACACATTCTATTTAAATAGACACATATAATGTCCAGACATACACAACCCCTCCTCCAGCACCCCAATCCCTCTCCCCCCTCTTCCTCGTTCCCTCTCTCCGCTGGCCAGGCTACACTAGACATCTCTCCCTAATCAGCAGCCTCACCGCGCACAGACTGGTTGCCATAGTAATATGCTGGCTGGTCGACATGGCAACCGCTCTGAGGTCCACTATTAAAATGATGAGAGAGAGAAAGGGAGGGAGGGAGGCAGACAGACTGTCCAAGATGGCGGGGGTGGGGGAAAGAAATATGGCAGAGCAAGAAATGGGAAACAGTAGAGAAAAATGAATAGGAGGGAGAAGGGGAAAAAGGGAGGGGGAGACGGGGAAGACACAGGAGAGAGAGCATCTCTGGAGCTGTGTGAGCTACCTAAGGCATTGTATTCAGCTCTCCTGATATAATGTGTCGCAACAACGCCATTAACCTAATGTATGACGTCATTTACTTTATGGCTTAGTATTTATACACATGAAAAATGTGTAGCTCTTCCTACTCTAGAAAAAGGATCGTAAACTAATATTGCGTTTTAAGAGCTACTTAGAATATTATTGCCAATATACTTTAGACATACCTGAAATAAGATATGAATAAATTCATATTTATAAAGTATAAACATTTTATGGACTGCAGGGCCATTATGATGATCAACAGTGACACCGGAAAACTTTGTGTTAAAACGGACAAAGGTGTGTCATTTGCAGTCTCCTATGATTAAGTCTCCTATGATTAAGTCTCCTATGATTAAGTATCCTACGGAACCAAGACTAAGAGCAGTCACAGTCTCAGCACTCACTGCTCTGGCCCAACAACAATGACACAACCAGCCTTTCAAGAACATGTTAGTCTTTAACACACTAACTCTCTTTGTACCCATATGCATGCAAACATATTAGATACATTGAGTTGTCAGACTGGGGTGCGGTGTGTAAAATGCTGCTGTTATTTCACACTACTAGTGAATACACCCAGCAGCCTGGTTCATATCCCCAGCCCAGCTCTGTCACTGACTGAGCCTTAGTGCACTTTGCCTGAACTGGGGGAAATACACAAGGGGACACATCTATACGGCTATCAGTATAGATCTCTTTCTCCATCTTCCTCTCTCTCTCTCTCCTTTCCTCCTCTCTTCATCTGTCTCTTTTCGCTTTCTTCACCTCTATCAGTCTTTCGCTCCTCAAATTTTGCCCCTGCCTCTTCCTCACCTCTATCTTTTGGTCTCATACTACCTCTCTCGCTCTCATTCTCTCTCTCTCTCACACTCTCGCTCTCATTCTCTCTCTCTCTCTCTCTCTCTCTCTCTCTCTCTCTCTCTCTCTCTCTCTCTCTCTCTCACACACACACACTCTCTCTCTCTCTCTCTCTCTCTCTCTATCTCTCTCTCTCTCTCTCTCTCTCTCTCTCTCTCTCTCTCTCTCTCTCTCTTTCCATTAATCTCTCTTCTCTTCCTCTTTGACTAAATCTCTCTGTCTTTCTTTGCCTGTATGTCTGAGTCCCTAATTAATTAAATATCATTCCATGAGGATGCTGCAGCATTAGCCAAACCCAATGGCATTTTGTAGCTTTTTTTCCTAAAGTGCGTGAAATTCCTTTATGAATCAGAGCCCTCCACCGCCCGAGAGCCTTATGAAAGATAGCTCATTGATGTCCATATTGCGCCATCAGCCCGGGCTTCACTAGCACACCATTCACAAGCAATTAAAGTGAGCTTAAACAGAGTAAGAAAGTGCGTCATCCTCTTAATGCAATTAAGGAAGTGTGCACACACAGACGCAGGAGAACACACCCACACCCACATAGAGCGTACTGAGGAAAGGCTAGCAGGAAAGGTTAATTTGTCAGGCAACACAAGCCCTTGGCCTGGCCTCACCCTTCACAACTCCAAAACAAGAGAGGGATTCATCAGAGAGAGAAACACACTCACCATCATCAGAGTCGCTGCCTCTTTACTACCGCGCTAAAGAAACACCTTATCTTTCCTTCCCTGGCGTGGATGCCTTCCACAGCAGCAGCTGACCACTGCTCCACTGACAGGGCTGTGGTCTGACACAGATTACTTTCATTGCGAGACTCAAAGTGGTCTAACACATTAGCCCAAGTCTCTGACATTCACAATTACAAGCACTGGCCGATCAATTAAAATCAGCACAGGCCTCATTAAAACATCCGGCCGCTCTTCACTTAGACCAATTTAAGATGTGAATGGCTGCTAGCTCAGGGGCCATTTTGCCTCTGCAGATGGATGCCTTATTATTTATGGCTAGAAAGTCCTGGCTCCATCCCGCCCACCCTCCCGTGTTGGTGATGGGGGGGAAGTTAATTTGGGGGTTGCGGCGAGGGCGTCCCACAGCCCCACCACGCCAGACAGCTGGGAAACAGCTTCAGAAAGCTCACTACTCATTTCCCTCACTTTAGCATCTCATCTGGCTGCCTCCTACTGCCTCTTCCCCTCCACAGCTTCATTAACATTCACCGGGCCAGCCAAGCCAAGCCAGGCCTAACCAGGGGATAGGCCCAACTGGAATGGGCTAGGGGAATCAGAGGTATCAGAAGGTATGCTTCTACTGTTCCTCACACACACGTCACATACAGATATCCCCTTGACTGAGGCATCAGTGCGTGTGTGCACACAGTGGTATCTTTTGTTGGACATAATTAGTATTGATCTGCCCATTATGGTGTATTATGCACCAATTGGATTTCCCTAAGTTTCAAGTCAAGTTTATTGGCTGGTAAGTGACTGGACATAAAGCGCCATGCTTAGCCAACACCGGAGAGTACAGCATGACGTAGCTGACCCACTGGTCTGACACACATATGCATGCACGCATGCACACACACACACACACACACACACACACACACACACACACACACACACACACACACACACACACACACACACACACACACACACACACACACACACACACACACACACACACACACACACACACACACACACACACACACACACACACACACACACACAATGAAGGACAACAGGGCACTTTACTACCAACACAGACTAAAATAGGTTTTCCTAAAAGTGTCTAATCAATGGAATCACTACGGGAGTAGATAACAAAGAGGGAATTGAACATTGAATTGAATAAAAGAAAATCATGAGTGTGTTCAGAACAAACTGAGGAGACCAGTAATGAGCAGGCATGTGGCTTCCTGACAGGAACAGAGGGCCTCACTTTACCTTAAATAATGTACAAGACCAAGAATTAGGCAAGCTTCCTCAGTGCAATTTAACAATGAATAAAACTTTTGTATTCAACCCGAACATACAGTAGTCTCACCAATGGCACTAAGTAACATTCACAGGACAAAACAACTTATGTATGTCTGTGAGGAGGCTCTTGGAGGGATACAGTAGCATGGACAGGCGCGGGCCAGTAGGAAGGGAGGGAGATCATGTTTGTACAGATTCAATTAGAAATTGCAAACAAAGCGGGGCCTTGATGGACCAGAGTAATACAAAAGCTCAGCAAGGCCCTGTGACAGCAACCTATTCATTAACGCTCTTAACTATTTAATCAGACCCCCGTCCCCAGAACCCTAAGATTAGGGCTACAGATACAGACAGACAGACAGACAGACAGACAGACAGACAGACCGGCAGAGAGGCAGACAGACAGACAGACAGACAGACAGACAGGCAGAGAGGCAGAGAGGCAGAGAGGCAGAGAGGCAGATAAGCACTGCAGCACAGCACTGGGAGGTACTCAGAGGGAGAGAAGGTACGTCAGGCCATGTACACTGCATTATAGTTATCCGAATGTGTCTGTGTGTATCTGTGGACTGTGTATGTTGTCATGACAATGCCCACAGTGTCTGAGCAGGGCTGGAGGTGGGTTTGTTAGGAGAACTCTCTCCTTCTTCCGTCCCCCCTAGAGTGATGTGCTACAGGGGGAAACATGTTATCTGTACAGGGTGAGAGTAGGGAACTAAAGCCAACAACAGTACCCTCTGGTGCTCACAGCCTTCCTCAATTAGTCCCCAGCTGGGTCTCCCTCCCCGAGCAGGGAGTGGCCAATTTATCTACCACTTTTAAATTGGGAGAGTTTCTACCCCAAACCCCTGATCCTCATGTCCATCCCAAAGACAGCCTACCACACCCCCATCCCTGGACTAGGGTATCAGTCTTCATTTACACCATCTCTGGAAGCATTAAATGGAAATCAATCGTGTAAGTTTAGCAAATAGTTAATTACTGCTGGGCTTCAGATTGATCTGGAGGGGAGTGCTGGCAGCTGAGCCATTTGTCTCCTTCATCTGCCATTAAAAATGAGAAAAGAAGGGAAGAGAGGGAGAGATGGAGAGATAGTGAGAAAGAGGAGGGGATCATGGGTTAGATGTTGGAGAAGAAGAAAGGAGAAGTCGATGAGGGGTGAGGGTGTGTTAAAGGAATGGGGTGACACACACACACACACACACACACACACACACACACACACACACACACACACACACACACACACACACACACACACACACACACACACACACACACACACACACACACACACACACACACACACACACACACTACACACACACACTTAGACAACACACACACACACTTAGATTACACACACACACTTAGACTACACACACACACTCACTTAGACTACACACACTCACACTTAGACTACACACACACACTTAGACTACACACTACACACACACACACTTAGACTACACACACACTTAAACTACACACACACACACTTAGACTACACACACACACACACACACACACACTTAGACTACACACACGCACCTAGACTACACACACACACTTAGACTACACACACACACACACTTTATAATTAGTCTTGATTATTTTTGTATTACTCATATTGCATTGCAGGTAAGACTCATCATTATCCTGATTTTGCACAGAAAAGGGAGTGAAATTGAAGCTTCATTTGTAAAGATCCAATATGATTGGTGCCAGTAACAATGTAACAATGACTATTTTGTCAGTTTAAGAGCTTTGGGAAAAACACCTAATTGCCTCTGTCTATTCTCGCTCCGGTGAAATGTTCCGTTATGCATTAATTACTAGAAATTAAAGCTTTATCAAACCATCTGCAAAACTGATTGTAAAAGACAAAAGTGTCTGAGTAAAGATAGCCCTTGTTTAATGTCAATGTGAGTTATTAGAAACCCCATGTTAACACTATAGAAAAAGAGAAGAGCTGCTTAACACGATGCAAACCCTAGTTCATCACAATTTGCACTGTAAACAACATCCTTAAACATCGGTGAATTAAATATTTTATAAGCGTGCTGTAACAAAAACAGATAAAGATTAAAACAAGCAATTCTTTCAGTTTCTGGCTTTTGTAAGGCAGGCCCTCAGTGTGATTTAGTGAGGAGTAAATCTAAGAATACACTGATAGCATTCAGGCCCATGCTGCTGGATCTGGAAGCTCTACATCTCTCAAATGACTGAACACTGATGACTAAAGAGTTCTGGGATCCTCCTGTAATCCTGGCCTGGAAGGACCATTTCTCTTGGCTTCCAAAGATATGTCACATCACTCCCAACAATAAATAGACAGCAGATGCCCCCACTCCTGCCGCTACAATGAGCTACTTCACTGCAGCACACTAGGGCCTACCGCTGCCTCTTTAACCCTGCCCCACCCCACCACCAACCCACCACACCACCAACACTCTGACACCAAATGTAAAGTCCAACTACCCCCCCAAATCCCTCCCAATTATAAAAGGTCCTTGAGTTGCTGTTTCCACCCTCTCTCCAGTCTCTCTCCAGTCTCTCTCCAGCTCCTGTCTGATTGCTGAGTGTGGGCCGAGCGGCACAGGCAATCACACGCAAAGCACCGACGACCAAGAGGGGCCTGAAAAACAATACTAATCCAAAACACAAAAAAGAAACTAAAGGGGGACTCCTGCACCGCAATTACAGGCCATCCAGTCAGGACCCTGCTCTATCCAGCACTCGAGGGCTGCCGTGATTTCCGACAGAAAAGGTTATTTGTTTTTATTGGAGGAAATAGATGCTGGGTGGCTTTAAATGGCACAGTAACGCGTGGGTGTTGAAGGGAGGCCTGCTGACCTCGCTGTCCCCAGGGTCCCATTGCGAAGCCTGTGGGTCGGACGCGTCGAGGCCATCACGTACCCTCTCTCCCAGCCTCTGTCTCCTACTGTTCATGCTTGACCCCCAGGTCACTGCAACTCTCTCTGGCCTTGAACTCAACCTGGCTTCCCCCCGTCACTGTACTCTCCCCTCCAAACACACACCCATTCCCCCATCTAAACAGAAAAGCTGCAGCACTATAGCTTCTGATATTTCTACCACTTCACTATCTTCCTCTGTGGAGCCACATGTCAGCCATACGGGATATATTTAAGACTTTATTTTCAAAATCCAAAATCTGCAAATTTTTCACATTTCTGTTTTTTCATCACAAATGATTGCCCATGGGTACCTTCATGTGGGTGTAAAATATTACTGTTCTCAGATGTTTAATTCATATACTGAACAAAATATAAATGCAACATGCAACAATTTCAACGATTTTACTGAGTTACAGTACAGTTCATATAAGGAAATCAATTGAAATAAATAAATTAGGCCCTAATCTATAAATTTCCCATAACTGAGCAGGGACGCAGCCATGGGTGAACCTGGGGGGCATAGGAAGATGGCACAGGCCCAGCCAATCAGAATTAGGTTTTCCCCACTGAAGGGCTTTGTGACGGACAGAAAAACTCCTCAGTTTCATCAGCTGTCCGGGTGGCTGGTCTCAGACGATCCCGCAGTTGAAGAATGTGGAGGTCCTGGGCAGGCGTGGCTCACGTGGTCTGCGGTTGTGAGGCCAGTTGGACGTACTGCCAAATTCTCTAAAACAATGTTTTAGGTGGCTTATGGTAGAGAAATTAACATGAAATAATCTGGCAACAGCTCTGGTGGACATTCTTGCAGTCATCATGCCAAACTTGAGACATCTGTGGCATTGTGTTGTGTGACAAAACTGCACATTTTAGAGTGGCCTTTTATTGTCCCCAGAACAAGGTGCACCTGTGTAATGGTCATGCTGTTTAATCAGCTTCTTGATATGCCACACCTGTCAGGTGGATGGATGATTTTAGCAAAGGAGAAATGCTCACTAACAGGAATGTAAAACAAATTTGTGCACAACATTTTTGAGAAATAAGCTTTTTGTGGGTATGGAACATTTCTGGGATGTTTTATTTCAGCTCATGAAACGTAGGACCAACACTTTACGTTTAGATTTTTGTTCGGTATATATTTTAGATGTGTATGAAAATGTATATATGTTTTTGCAATGTCTATATATCCATTGTTTAGCTGGAATCAAATATTTGTGTCCTCGATATTTGACTGTCATGTGGTCTATAAGATGAATCTTAAGATAAATGCACTTACTATAAGTCGCACATCTGCTAAATGACTAAAATGTGAAATGTATTTTTTTTTACATACAGATATTACTGTATTGAATTATTTAAAAAAAAGTTTTTCTATCACCATCAAGTGATAGATTTGACACAAATACATGTACGTCATTAAACAACCCCATGACATGATTAGATAGTGAAAAAACACAGCAATCTCTTTCATAATAAAAGTAAATGTACCAATGTTTCTGAAAATGAATATAATAAATAAAACTCTTAATGAAACTCTTCATATACACATCTTCCATATCTACAGACATAAAAAGTAAAAGTAACATTTATCATTGTACCGCACTAGAAATGTAGTAAAACATGTACATATTTTTGAGCCAGCTACAGTATATACAAGGGAGCTCCAAACAGTACATAGTAAAGTGAGCCTAGCAGTCTGTGGCCATGGTTCCTGCTCTGGGTCCTGCCCAGGCTTGGAATCTGACCCATAAATCTCATAATTCTCAGGAATTGTGTGTGTGTGTGCTTGCGTGTGTGTGTTGGTGTGTGTCTGCTCTCCAGCCCGTCAATAGCGGCACATGTGAAAACATTTCCAGTATGTGCGCCGGCTGCGTGTTTCCTCTGCTCTGTGTTAATGACCGTCCACATATCTCCCGTCACGAGCATGTGCCTGCTCTGCAGATCCAGGGAGGAGACGAGAAGAGAGGAGGAGAGAGGAGGGAGAAGTATGCGGCCATATTTGCCTTTGTGCTGTGCCGCCGGTGTGTGTACTCTGCTGTGTGTGACGTTTGTTCAGCATGTGTAAGCTATGATCTGCCTGCTCCTGATGAAGTGCTCTTTAAAAGGCCTATGTCTGAGTCCAGTGATAGGCTGTGAAAGGCAGTAATCAGAGACGCATGCTTTTATCTGCTAACCAGATACACTTCATAGCACAGAGTGTATCTGTCTGCATGTGTTCAGCCATTATTTTCTGCACATGTTTAGTGGTAATATGTTTATGTGTGCACTGGTATATTTATATTGTCATTTGTGTCTGATGTGAGAGTGAAATGTGAGCGTGAAATGTATGCGTGTGTATATGCGATTTGTGTCTATGTGCACATCTTCAGTGACGTGCAAACATGTCCTGTGTGTGTATGTGTGTGGGTCTGTGTGTGTGTGTAGTCCACAGCCCTGCTCTGCTCTCCTCCTCATCAGTATTCAAGGCAGGTGGACTCCCGCTCTGACCCACAGCTCAGTACCTAATGGAGGGGCTGATGGGAGCCTGACGACAAGGTCCCGCACACACACACACACACACACACACACACACACACACACACACACACACACACACACACACACACACACACACACACACACACACACACACACACACACACACACACACACACACACACACACACACACACACACACACACACACACACACACACAACCACACAACCACACAAGCAAGTAAGCGACATAGATAGGAGTACACGCAGACACACTCACGTAAACACACTCCAGGGTCCCCTTTAAGTACGTACTATGTGCTCTGGACACATTGCTGCCCTAGTATCAGGTTAAATTGATTACTTTGGCCATTTAACATAGGTTGTTTTTCTTTTCTTCAATACACCAGGGATGCAATTTGATCAATTTTGTCACCTCTCAGAGTTATTGAGTAAGCAATTATACCGCAGGGTATGGTTCTCTCCAGTTGTGTTGATTCTGCTGCTGCTGCTGTTATTGTTGCTTTACTTTCTGCCTTTAATTGCCTCAACAACAAACTTTCCCAGCGAACCACTGCCCCTCTAAGTTGATTGCCAGGAAGTGCAGGGAATTAGAAAATGTATGTCACACCAGGGTCAGTGCATTAGAGCATGGCTCTGCTCACATAAACTATCAGAAACCTTGTTTTCTTTCTACAATATCACAGAAACGGTGTCCCCACCTTTGACTCTATGGAAGAAAATGAAAATGCAATTTTGAGTTTATTTATATTTCCTTTAGAGCTGCTTATAGCACAAGGTTTTCCACCACTAGACCCTACAGCAAGTTATTTTAATGCACTACTCTAAACCTGTGGATGACTTCACAGTGTATACCAGGAACGAAGGTGCACAGCCTACAACACACACTCCAGGAACAAAAAGTGAACTCCTTGAGATTACTAAATACCAGACCCAAGTACGTAAAGCCAGAGGTTCTCACAACAATCCCTTTCCAGCCTGCCTCTACTAACTCCACTCCACTCACCTCATCTCTCTCGATCCCTCTCTCTCTCTCTGAGGCCTGGACAGATCCCCTGCTCCCTGTCTTAGCTCTAATACAGTGGCCGTGTGTCTGGGCCTGCTCTCCCTCTCTCCTCCTCTCCCTCCTCCTGAACGAGGGACACAGAGCTGACAGGCTGTGACCCAGGGTTCTCGGGGGCTCCCAGAGAGAGGGGTAATGGGCCCGACCCCGCCAATGCGCGGCACCCTTGGCACTCCCGGGTCCGGCGGCAGCTTTGATCCAGGGGCCCCCGCTCGGGTCTCCTGACGCCCGGTGAGGAAATTCGCAGGAACAACTGGAAGAGGCCTGTGTTTATTCAGCTCCCTTTAATGAGGAGGGAGAGGGATTATCAGGGGCCTGGATCTCCCCGGAAAAAAAGAAAACTGCTGCTCCAGATGTTGTTCTACCTTTGGCCACTTCAACAGAGAGAGAGAGAGAGAGAGAGAGAGAGAGAGAGAGAGAGAGAGAGAGAGAGAGAGAGAGAGAGAGAGAGAGAGAGAGAGAGAGAGAGAGAGAGAGAGAGAGAGAGATGATGAGTAAAACAGAGTTAGAGAGAGAGAGAGAGAGAGAGAGAGAGAGAGAGAGAGAGAGAGAGAGAGAGAGAGAGAGAGAGAGCGAGAGTGAGAGCGAGAGCGGGAGACAGACAGACAGAGAGAGAGAGAAAGACAGAGAGAGAGAGACAGAGAGAGAGAGAGAGAGCGCAAAAGAGAGAGATGATGAGTAAAAAAGAGTTAGAGAGAGAGAGAGAGAGAGAGAGAGAGAGAGAGAGATAGATAGAGAGAGAGAGAGAGAGATAGAGAGAGAGAGAGAGAGAGAGAGAGAGAGAGAGAGAGAGAGAGAGAGAGAGAGAGAGAGAGAGAGAGAGAGAGAGAGAGAGGGAGACAGACAGACAGAGAGAAAGAGAAAGACAAAGAGAGAGAGAGAGAGAGAGAGAGACAGAGAGAGAGAGAGAGCAAAAGAGAGAGATGATGAGTAAAACAGAGTTAGAGAGAGAGAGCGAAAGCGAGAGTGAGAGCGACAGACAGACAGAGAGAGAGAGAGAGAGAGAGACTGTTTGGAGGGGGAGAGGAACCCCTTTATTTATATATTTCCACGTGTTTTCTTCTTTCTTCACCATGTCCAGATGTGGGAGCTGGCTAGCCGTCTCAGGGTGAGCCTAGAGGAGAGCAGCGGGGGAGAAGGGGGCTCTGGAGGGGGGCCGGAGTTCTGAGGGGCCTGCCGCTCAGGAGAGCCACAGGCATGTGATTTTTGGGAGAGGGTGTAGGTTACCCCCGCTCTCCAGCATAAGCTTTGCTTTTAACAATTTGTGCTGTCTTATGGGGAAAACGCAGCTATTTCCTGAGCCAGTAACACAAGCTCTAATGTGTTATTTTTGCTGTGTCTTACACATAGCATTATTGTAATTCTAGTTTAAGCACGAGAAAGTGACGCTCATGCAGACATATGAGATCTTTCACACAGGGGCAGAAGCATAAGCATGGAGTTAGATGGACAAGTCACCCTGGACATAGACACTGGTGGTCTGGGGGGAGCACAGAAACTTACTCCGTATCATGACTCTACCAGTAGACAGATCAGACAGACCTAGCCTGACCAGACTACTGTAGACCAGCTCTTGATCCCCAGCCTCAGACAGCTGACCTGATCAATACTCTCAATTGTCAACTCATTGAGGAGGGGATTAGGGGCTGGCCACTGGTCACACTGCCTATACACAGAGCTCAGAGGTAATTTTGACTGGACGATTTACATGTGGCTTACACGCACACGCTCTGCTAAGTTAATCGTGTCAGATGAGGCAAACACTGCAGTCTGGCAACACTGCTTACTTCCCAAGTGTTATTGACCTCTCCCTCCCTAATCTGCACAGTCCGACTGGCCTTAACCCCCCCCCCACCCCACCCCCCACCCCTCCCAGTCTGACCCTTGAGCTATGACCCTGCTAACCTTGCTAAGTTCAAGGCTAGGTCACTGAGGCCAGGGAGGGATAAGGAGAAGAGAAGTGCCCCACTCTGGGAGAAGAGAACACTAGAGGGCCATATGCTGGGGCTGAGCACCATGGACATACCGGGATCTGCATGGCCTGAATCTCAAAGAACAGAAAACAAACATGAACAGGCTGGAAATGAAAGGGCTCTGGAAAGGATGTCTCTATCATCTCCATCTGGCTCCTCTTTGAGAGAACATGCAGGCCCGTTCATTTACAAGTCTTCTACTTCACAGCCATAAAACTACACTTGAGTGGATTAATGAATACAAATACATAAAACAGCACTTCATTGGTGTTGATTAGTAAAACCACATAATGCAGACATCTAATTAGGAAAGATTGCATAAACATCTGTTTGTTACATTAAAGCATCTTGAAATTTCGCATTAAAAAGAGCCTTGTATTTATATGATAATTACTTCTAGCATAAAACACAGTGGGGCTTCGACGTGAACTATTAAAAAGTTGTTGTTGATTATAATGAATCTGTGCCTCAGAGGGCACCAGAAGAGCCCTTAGTGAAAATAGGACATAGCTGGATGCACTGCCATTTCATCCACCAGTATAATCATGGTGACACTGCTTTGGCAAAGTCAACTCACCTTTTTGCATTTTATTTTCAATTGAGACATTACATTCCATTGTAACATCCAACTAACAATATGTGAACAGACCATCATCAATGAAATATTCACTTAATTGATAATATATTATGAAGTGAATATTTCATCAATACTAATCATTTGTTAAATAATAATGACCATTATTTAAGCAATTTGAGTCACATGATAATTACTACTTTCGTAGTAGAATTTCATTTTCTAGGGGCTGATTAAATACTCTAAGTTATTCAATGCATAAGAAACATTTTAAATGAACAAAATGATGAATTCATACAGTGTGTGTCTATAAAGTTGAACTTAAGGAACATATTACAATGTTTGCAAGGCAAAACCTAATTTAATCGATCCTATAAAAGTACAGATCACACTGTAATAATTCCACCCCACGGATGCTTTGGCGTGACAGAAGATTTCATGGTCAGCGTCTGTGATTTGTACCTGTACGTTGTCCTCACTAAAGTCACATTTTGAGAGAGGTGGCTCTCCATTTTTTATCCCTAGTGTTGTGTGAGTGACAGAGTGCTGGAATGGCATACGGCAGGTGGACACAGTCTCCAGATCAATACTGTAATGGGTTTCTGCACATCCACTGCCATGAAAGGACACTCTCCACCAAACCAACTGTCCTCTCTGCCTCATAGTTGAGTTCTCGAACTAAACGCATTGAGCAAGGTTAAAAAATTAAATAAATAATCATCAGACAAAGATGGAGGTTTTTGAAGAGCTCACAGTGAAATTCACACTGAAGATGAAAAAAAACATGAATTTGTGAGGACACACTTACCGATTGTTGCCGTGGCGTTACCAGGAACCTTCTTCACAGACCTGAAAGGCACAAGACGAGATAATCATTATCCTCAACCTTCAGTCGAATATGAAATCCAATTTGATTTCATCCATTTCAATCACTGTCCTCAAAGAAAACAACAAGCCACAATTGTCATTTTGAATCATCCGCTTTCTGATATGCATACTTTTGTAAATGTTCTTCTTACTGACCAATAAGGCCACACAACACAGAACAGGGCCGTGTGTATGAATGTGCCTGTGCTACATGAGCTTGCAAATGGCATTATGACCACATTCTTCATATATACGTACATGTCTGCTAGCTAAGCTTTTGTGCTGTTTGTCAGTGGGTTTCATTTCAACCCAGAGGCTAGAAAAGGAAACCTTGTAGACATGATATGCATAAAAAAACATTTTACAAAAGGAGGGGAGAACCTCAGCAGTGAATGTTTAATAATATCCCTCCTCCTGCCTTTGATTTTCACATAATTTTCATATCGCACATATGACAGGCTGACACAGATTGTCCGAATGTTCAATTCAATATATTTAACCTCATACACTTGAATTTTCCTAGTTGAAAAAAATGAAAGAACATCTAATCAGCAGCCTTTCAAAAAATAAACTATACAGACCACAGAGACTCTACCTGTACTTGTACCTGTACATAACCATTCTGACTGCACTGCTGTGGCATCTAAATATTTTACCAGCAAACATTGAAATTAACAACACATTTGTTTAAACACTATTCCTTTCATTCCTAGTGAGAGGCGGAGCCTAGCCTCTTCCGGCCAGTCAATCCCTGACCCGTGGCCTGCCACATGACAAGGGGAGCCATGCCTCTCCGTTACGACTGACTCCAGGTCAGTGGATTACATTCTGGTTTTGGGGGGCTGCTGATTCCGTATGCGTTTTAATAAGGGGGTAGCAGAGTAGCAGGCTGCAGGTCAGGCAGATTTACAAGCCCAGTGGAGGGATGGAGAGACCTGGACTGCTGTCTCCTCTGGCCTCCAGCTTCCCCCTGCACCATTACACCAGAGTGAGATATAGTGGGATATTGATCCCAGTGCCACTTCATTTCGCAATAACTATTACACGATATTCTCCCGGCCGCGTGTAGCCCCTGATTTATGCTGCCCTGCTATTTGCATTAGCAGTAAGTGTTTTTCTATACGGACTGAGCTGAGCTGAGGAGGGTCTCGCCACCACACCAGGAGACACACACACACACACGCTCCATACCATACCTGACCTGTCTAGACGCTTTCTGATGCTTTTCCTCTGAAGCTATGGACACTTAGACGTACTGTACACCAGACTAGACAGGTGAGTTAGTTGAGATAAACTACTGGCACAAATATGAACTGAGAGAGAGGAATACATCTCTGCTTTCCTTTTAGGTGTTTCTCTGACCTTGAGGTGACGCTGTTGTGTTTTTGACTGCCCCATGCTACTCACTATGGTCCTGGGAGACTATCACAATGGCTGCTCCTAAGCGCATGATTCTTATAAGGTACACAGCCACCACATTATGAGAGATATTTTTGTGAGAGATATTTTGGATTAATTTGGTTTTGTTGTGGAAGGGGGTAATATTTTCCCCTCGCTGATAGAGGTGGTGTGCAGTCAGCATCTAGACAGATGTACATACACTACATCGTCAAACATGTCATTCCAAAATCATGGATTTTGTCCCCCACTTGCTGCTATATCAGCCTCCACTCTTCTGGGAAGGCTTTCCACTAGATGTTGGAACATTGCTGTGGGGACTTGCTTCCATTCAACCACAAGAGCATTAGTAAGGTCGGGCACTGATGTTGGGCGATTAGGCCTGACTCGCAGTCGCTTTCCAATTCATCCCAAAGGTGTTCGAGGGGGTTGAGATCAGGGCTCTGTGCAGGCCAGTCAAGTACTTCCACACCGATCTCGACAAACCATTTCTGTATGGACCTCGCTATGTGCACGGGGGCATTGTCATGCTGAAACCTTCCCCAAACCTTCCCCAAGGACCTTCCCCAAACTGTTGCCACAAAGTTGAAAGCACAGAATCACCTAGATTGTCATTGTATGGAGTAGCGTTAAGATTTCCCTTCACTGGAACTAAGGGGCCTAGCTCGAACCATAAAAAACAGCCCCAGACCATTATTCATACTCCACCAAACTTTACAGTTAGCACTATGTATTAGGTCAGGTAGTGCTCTCCAGATTCGTCACGAACTACCAGATGGTGAAGCGTGATTCATCACTCCAGAAAATGCGTTTCCACTGCTCTAGAGTCCAATTGCGGCAAACTTTACACCTCTCCAACCGACGATTGGCATTGCGTGTGGTGATCTTAGGCTTGTGTGCTGCTGCTCGGCCATGACAACCCATTTCATGAAGCTCCCGACAAACAGTTATTGTGCTGACGTTGCTTCCAGAGACAGTTTGGAACTTGGTAGTGAGTGTTGCAACCGAGGACAGATGATTTTTTACGTGCTACACGCTTCAGCACTCGGCAGTCCCGTTATGTGAGCTTGCGTGGCCTACCACTTCACAGCTGAGCCGTTGTTTCTCCTAGATATTTCCACTTCACAATAACAGTACTTACAGTTGATCGGGACAGATCTAGCAGGGCAGAAATTTAAAAAACTGACTTGTTGGAAAGGTGACATCCTCTGACGGTGCCATGTTGAAAGTCACTGAGCTCTTCAGTAAGGCCATTCTACTGCCAATGTTTGTCTATGGAGATTGCATAGCGGTGTGCTCGATTTTATTCACATGTCAGCAACGTGTGTAGCTGAAATAGCTGAATCCATTAATTTGAAGATTTGTCCACATACTTTTGGCTATGTAGTGTAGCATTTAGTGGTGCTGCTGTGAGAACCAGGGAGAGAATGGCAGGGCTAGCATGACATTGGTGAAAAAGAGTCCACAGTGGGCCACTTAATTATATTGGCTTCAAAGTGAAAACGATTATTGGAAAGAAGATCTAAGTTTAATTTGTTTGTACAAAAAAAAACTAAAAAAGAAAACAAGAAGGTAAAGAAATATTAGTTTGTTAGTAGGCTCAAGAATGTAAGTCATAGTATAGTGAAATTATTCTATACTCAGCATAGTAAAACTATAACTATTAGTGTGTAATAGTTCTACAGTAATAGTGTAACTATTGATGTGTATTAGTTCTAAAGTAATAGTGCAACTATTGATGGGTAATATTGCTATAGTAATAGTGTAACTATTGATGGGTAATATTGCTATAGTAATAGTGTAACTATTGATGTATTAGAGTTCTATAGTAATAGTGCAACTATTGATGGGTAATATTTCTATAGTAATAGTGTAACTATTGATGTATTAGAGTTCTATAGTAATAGTGCAACTATTGATGGGTAATATTGCTATAGTAATAGTGCAACTATTGATGTATTAGAGTTCTATGGTAATAGTGTAACTATTGATGTGTAATAGTGCTATATTAATAGTGCAACTATTGATGGGTAAAAAGGCTATATTTATCGTGTAACTATTGATGTATATGAGTTCTATAGTAATAGTGCTACTATTGATGGATAATATTGCTAAGGGAATAGTGTAACTATTGATGTGTAATGGCTCTTTAGTAATAGTGTAACTATTAGTGTGTAATAGTTCTATAGTAAAAGTATAACTATTGGTGTGTAGCAGTTCTGTGGTAATAGTGTAACTATTGTTATGTAATAGTCCTATAGTAAAAGTGTAACTATTGATGTGTAATAGTCCTATAGTAATAGTGTAACTATTGGTGTGTAATAGTTCTATAGTAATAGTGTAACAGGTGGTGTGTGTCAGTTCTATAGTAATAGTGTAACTATTGATGTGTAATAGTCCTATAGTAATGATGTTACTATTGTTGTGTAATAGTCCTATAGTAATAGTGTAACTATTGATGTGTAATAGTTCTGTAGTAATAGTCTATCTATTGATGTGTAATAGTTCTATAGTAATAGTCTAACTATTGATGTGTAATAGTTCTATAGTAAAAGTGTAACTATTAGTGTTTAATAGTTCCATAGTAACAGTGTAACTATTGGTGTTTAATAGTTATAAAGTAATAGAGTAACTATTAATGTGTAATAGTTCTATAGCAATAGAGTAACTATTTATGTGTAATAGTTCTATAGTACTAGTGTAACCATTGATGTGTAACAGTTCTATAGTAATGTTGTAACTATTGGAGTGTGATAGTTATTTAGTAATAGTATAACTATTAGTGTTTAATTTTTCTGTAGTAATAGTGTAAGTATTTAAATGTGATAGTTAAATAGAAATAGTGTAACTATTCGTTTTTAATAGTTCTATAGTAATAGTGTAACTGCTGGTGTATAATAGTTCTATAGTAATAGTGTATCTATTGGTGTGTAGTAGATCTATAGGAATAGTGTAACTTTTGGTGTGTAATAGTTCTGTAGTAATTGTGTAACTATCGGTGTTTAATTGTTCTATGGTAATGCTGTAACAATTGATGTGTAATTGTTATATAGTAGTAGTGTAACTATTGGTTTGTAATAGTGCTATAGTAAAAGTGTAACTATTGATGTGTAATAGTTCATATTGTAATAGTGTAACTATTGATGTGTAATAGTGCTTTAGTAATAGTGTAACTATTGGTGTGGAAAAGTGCTATAGTAATAGTATAACTATTGATATTTAATAGTGCTATAGTAATAGTGTAACCATTGGTGTGAATTAGTGCGTAATAGTGTGTAATAGTTCTAATAGTTTTAGTGTGTAATAGTTCTATAGTATTAAAGTAACTATTGATGTGTATAGTTCTGTAGTAAGAGTGTAACTATTGATGTGCACTAATTCTATTCCCATAGTGTAACTATTGGTGTGTAACAGTTATATGGTAATAGTGTAACTATTGTTATGTAATAGTTCAATAGTAATAGTCTAACTATTGATGTGTAATAGTTCTATAGTAATAGTGTAACTATTGATGTGTGTTAGTTCTTTAGTAATAGTGTAACTATTGATGTGTGTTTGTTCTATAGCAATAATATATCTATTTATGTATAATAGTCTATAGTAATAGTGTAGCTATTGATGTGTAATACACATCAATAGTTAGACTATTCCAATAGAACTATTACATAACAATAGTTACACTATTACTATAGCACTATTACACATCAATAGTTAGACTATTCCAATAGAACTATTACATAGCAATAGTTACACTATTACCATAGAACTGTTACACAAATTCTTTTCCAATAGTGTAACTATTGGTGTTTAACAGTTCTATGGT
Source organism: Salvelinus fontinalis (assembly GCF_029448725.1). Taxonomy (NCBI): domain Eukaryota; kingdom Metazoa; phylum Chordata; class Actinopteri; order Salmoniformes; family Salmonidae; genus Salvelinus; species Salvelinus fontinalis. The sequence continues at coordinate 67,607,883 of NC_074668.1, read as the reverse complement.
AATAGTGTAACTATTGTTATGTAATAGTTCTATTGGAATAGTCTAACTATTGATGTGTAATAGTTCTATAGTTATATAGTAACTATTGATGTGTAATAGTTCTATAGTAATAGTGTAGCTATTGATGTGTAATAGTTACATAGTAAAAGTGTAACTATTAATGTGTAATAGTTCTACAGTAATAGTGTAACTATTGATGTCTAATAGTTCTATAGTAATAGTGTAGCTATTGATGTGTAATAGTTACATAGTAAAAGTGTAACTATTAATGTGTAATAGTTCTACAGTAATAGTGTAACTATTGATGTCTAATAGTTCTATAGTAATAGTGTAGCTATTGATGTGTAATAGTTACATAGTAAAAGTGTAACTATTAATGTGTAATAGTTCTACAGTAATAGTGTAACTATTGATGTCTAATAGTTCTATAGTAATAGTGTAGCTATTGATGTGTAATAGTTACATAGTAAAAGTGTAACTATTAATGTGTAATAGTTCTACAGTAATAGTGTAACTATTGATGTCTAATAGTTCTATAGTAATAGTGTAGCTATTAATGTGTAATAGTTCTACAGTAATAGTGTAGCTATTGATGTCTAATAGTTCTATAGTAATAGTGTAACTATTGATGTCTAATAGTTCTATAGTAATAGTGTAGCTATTGATGTCTAATAGTTCTATAGTAATAGTGTAACTATTGATGTGTAATACTCCTATAGTAATAGTGTAGCTATTAATGTGTAATAGTTCTACAGTAATAGTGTAGCTATTGATGTCTAATAGTTCTATAGTAATAGTGTAGCTATTGATGTCTAATAGTTCTATAGTAATAGTGTAGCTATTGATGTCTAATAGTTCTATAGTAATAGTGTAACTATTGATGTGTAATAGTCCTATAGTAATAGTGTAGCTATTAATGTGTAATAATTCTACAGTAATAGTGTAGCTATTGATGTCTAATAGTTCTATAGTAATAGTGTAGCTATTAATGTGTAATAGTTCTATAGTAATAGTGTAGCTATTGATGTCTAATAGTTCTATAGTAATAGTGTAGCTATTGATGTCTAATAGTTCTATAGTAATAGTGTAACTATTGATGTGTAATAGTCCTATAGTAATAGTGTAGCTATTAATGTGTAATAGTTCTATAGTAATAGTGTAACTATTAATGTGTAATAGTTCTATAGTAATAGTGTAGCTATTGATGTCTAATAGTTCTATAGTAATAGTGTAGCTATTGATGTCTAATAGTTCTATAGTAATAGTGTAACTATTGATGTCTAATAGTTCTATAGTAATAGTGTAGCTATTAATGTGTAATAGTTCTACAGTAATAGTGTAACTATTGATTTCTAATAGTTCTATAGTAATAGTGTAGCTATTGATGTCTAATAGTTCTATAGTAATAGTGTAACTATTGATGTCTAATAGTTCTATAGTATTAGTGTAGCTATTAATGTGTAATAGTTCTATAGTAATAGTGTAACTATTGATGTCTAATAGTTCTATAGTAATAGTGTAACTATTGATGTGCAATAATTGTATTCCATTAGAATAACTATTGGTGTGTAACAGTTCTATTGTAATATTGTAACTATTGTTGTATAAGAGCTCTATAGTAATAGTGTAACGATTAATGTTAAATCGTTAGATAGCAATAGTGCAACTATTGATGTGTAATAGTTCTATAGTAATATTTTAACTTTTGGTGTATAAAGTTTTGTAGTAGTTGTATAACTATTTATATGTAATAGTTCTATAGTAATAGTGTAACAGTTGATGTGTATTAGCTCTTTAGTAATAGTGTAACTTTTAGTGTTTAATAGTTCTACAGTAACTGTGTAACTATTAGTGTGTAATAATTCTATGGTAATAGTGTAACAATTGGTGTGTAATAGTTCTATGTTAATAGTGTAACTATTGATGTGTAATAGTTCTGAAGTAGTAGTATAAATATTGATGAGTAATAGTTCCATAAGAGTGGTGTAACTATTGATGTGTAATAGTTCTGTAGTAATAGTGTAACTATTAGTGTGTAATAGATCTATAGTAATAATGTAACTATTCGTGTGTAGTTGTGCTATAGTAATAGTGTAACTATTGATGTGCAATACATCTATTCTAATAGTGTAACTCTAGTTGTGTAACAGTTCTATGGTAAAGTGTAACTATTTTTAAGTAATAGTTCTATAGTAATAGTCTAACTCATGATGTGTAATAGTTCTATAGTAATATTGTAACTATTGATATGTAATAGTTCTGTTGTAAATATGTAACTATTGGTATGTAATAGTTCTGTGGTAATAGTGTAACTATTGATGAATAAGAGTTACATAGTACTAATGTAACTATTGGTGTATAATAGTTATATAATAGTAGTGTAACTATTGATGTGTAATAGTTATGTAGTGGTAGTATAAATATTGATGTGTAATAGTTCTACAATAGTAGTGATGTGTAATAGTTAATAAACATCACTATTGATGTGTAATAGTTCTGTATTAATAGTGTAACTATTGATATGTAATAGTTCTATAGCAATAGTGTAACTATTGATGTGTAATTGTTCAATAGTAATAGTATACATATTGGTGTGTAATAGTTCTATATTATTAGTGTAACTATTGGTGTGTAATAGTTGTATAGTAATAGTGTAACTATTGATATGTAATAGTTTTACAGTAATAGTGTACATTATGGTGTGTAATAGTGCAATAGTAAAAGTGTAACTGTTGATGTGCAATAAATATTTTCTAATAGTGTAACTATTGGTGTGTAACAGTTCTATGTTAATAGTCTAACTATTGTTAAGTGTTCGTTTTATAGTAATAGTCTAACTACTGATGTGTAATAGTTCTATAGTAAAAGTGTAACTATTAGTTTGTAAAATGTCTACAGTAATAGTCTAACTATTGATTTGTAATAGTTCTATAGTAATAGTGTAACTATTGATGTGTATTTGTTCTATAGTAAAAGTTCAACTATCGGTGTGTTTGTTCTATAGTAATAGTGTAACTATTGATGTGTAATAGTTCTATAGTAATAGTGTAACTACTAATGTTAAATCGTTAGATAGCAATAGTGCAACTATTAATGTGTAATAGTTCTAGAATAATAATTTAACTAAGGGGCTATAAAAGTTATGTAGTAGTAGGATAACTATTTATATGTAATAGTTCCATAGTAATAGTGTACGTTTTGATGTGTAACAGCTCTATAGTGTTAGTGTAGCAGTTGATGTGTATTAGCTCTTTAGTAATGGTGTAACTCTTAGTGTTTAATAGTTCTACGGTAATTGTGTAACTATTAGTGTGTAATATATCTATAGTAATAGTGTAACAATTGGTGTGTAATAGTTCTATATTAATAGTGTAACTATTGATGTGTAATAGTTCTGTAGTAATAGTGTATTATTGATATGTAATAGTTAAATTGTAATAGTGTAACTATTAGTTTGTAATAGATCTATAGTATATATGATCTATAGTAATAGATCTATAGTGGATGAAATGCATGCCCAAATTAAACTGCCTGCTTCTCGGGCCCAGAAGATATGATATGCATATAACTGGTAGATTCGGATAGAAAACTCTCTAAAGTTTCCAAAACTGTTAAAATATTGTCTGTGAGTATAACAGAACTGATTTGGCAGGCAAAAACCTGAGATGAAGTAGTTATATCCATTGACTTAGGACTCAAATTGCCATTTCTATGCCTTCCACTAGATGTCAACAGTCTTTAGAAATTGTTTTAGGTTTGTATTCTGAAAAATGAGGAAGTAAGAGCAGTCGGAATGAGTGGATCCTAAACTGTCACAGAGCTTTTTCATGCATGAGACCAAGAGAGTGCCTTTCTTGTTTACCTTTTAAGGCCGAGAGAGTGCCTTTCTTGTTTACCTTTTAAATTGACGACGTTATTGTCCGGTTGATATATTATCCATTATTTAGGCTAAAAACAACCTGAGGATTGAATATAAACATGTTTCTATGAACTTTACGGATACAATTTGGATTTTTTTGTCTTCCTGTTTTGACTGCGTTTGAGCCTGTGGATTACTGAAGAAAACGAGCAAACAAAACTGAGGTTTTTGGATATAAAGAGACTTTATTGAACAAAAGGAACATTTATTGAGTAAATGAATGTCTGCTGAGTGCAACCATATGAAGATCATCAACGGTAAGGGATTCATTTTATCTCTATTTCTGACTTGTGTAACTGTTCTACCTGGCTGGTTACTGTTTGTAATGATTTGTCTAGTGGGCTATGTTCTCAAATAATAAGTTATGACAAAAATAATAAGTTATGCTTTCGCTGTAAAGCATTTTTTAAATCTGACAACGAGGTTGGATTCACAAGTAGTTAATCTTTAAACCTATGTAAAATATGTTTTGTTTTCTGACTTTTTATAATGAGTGTTTCTGTATTTGAATTTGGCGCTTTGCAGTTTCACTGGCTGTTGAAGAGGTGGGACGCTACCGTCTCACGTGCCCAAGAGAGGTTAATAGTTCTATAGTAATAGTGTAACTATTGATGTGTAATACTTCTATAGTAATAGGGTAACTATTGATGTGTAATAGTTATGTAGTAGTAGTATAAATATTGATGTGTAATAGTTCTATAACAGTAGTGTAACTCTTGATATGTAAAAGTTCTGTAGTAAGAGTGTAACTATTGATATGTAAAAGTTCTGTAGTAAGAGTGTAACTATTTTGATATGTAACAGTTCTATAGTAAAAGATTAATGTTCATTTGTAATAGTCCTTTTGTAATAGTGTAAAAGTGTAACTATTGATGTGTAATAGTTCTATAGTAATAGTTTAACTATTGGTGGGTAAGAGTTCTGTAGTAATAGAGTAACTATTAGTGTATAATAGTTCTATAGTAATAGTGTAACTGCTGGTGTATAATAGTTCTCTAGTAATAGTGTAACTGCTGGTGTATAATAGTTCTATAGTAATAGTGTAACTGCTGGTGTATAATAGTTCTATAGTAATAGTGTAACTATTGGTGTGTAATAGTTCTCTAGTAATAGTGTAACTTTAAGTGTGTAATAGTTCTATAGTAATAGTGTAACTCCTGGTGTATAATAGTTCTATAGTAGTAGTGTAACTACTGGTGTATAATAATTCTATAGTAATAGTGTAACTACTGGTGTGTAATACTTCTATAGTAAAAGTGTAACTATTGATGTGTAATAGTTATATAGTAATAGTGTAACTATTGGTGTGTAATAGTTGAAAAGTTAATTATAGTATGACTATTGGTGTGTAATAGTTCTATAGTAATAGTGTAACTATTGGTGTGTAATAGTTGAAAAGTTAATTATAGTATGACTATTGGTGTGTAATACTTCTATAGTAAAAGTGTAACTATTGATGTGTAATAGTTCTATAGTAATTGTGTGACTAAAGACGTGTAATTGTTCTATAGTAATAGTATAACTATTAGTGTGTAATAGTTCTATAGTAATAGTGTAACTAGTGGTGTGTAATCATTCTATTGTAATAATCTAACTATTGATGTGTGATAGTTCTATAGTAGAAGTGTGACTTTAAGTGTGTAATAGTTCTATAGTAATAGTGTAACTTTTGATATGTAATAGTTCAATAGGGAATTATATATTAACTATTGGTGTATAATTGTTCTGTAGTAATAATGTACTAGTGGTGTGTAATCGTTATATAGTAATAGTGTAACAACTGTGAGCAATACTTCTATAGTAATTGCGTAACTATTAATGTTTAATAGTTATATAATAATGTAACTATTGATGTGTAATAGTTCTGTAGTAATAGTGTAACCTTAAGTGTGTAATAGTTCTATAGTAAAAGTGTAACTGCTGGTGTGTAATACTTCTATAGTAAAAGTGTAACTAATGATGTGTAATAGTTATATAGTAATAGTGTAACTATTGGTGTGTAATAGTTCAAAAGTTCATTACAGTATAACTATTGGTGTGTACTAATTCTATACTAATAGTATAACTATTGGTGTGTTATAGTTCACTATTAATAGTGTGACTATTGACGTGTAATAGTTCTATAGTAATAGTGTAACTTCTGGTGTGTAATAGTGCTATAGTAATAGTGTAACTATTGATATGTAATAGTGCTATAGTAATAGTGTAACTATTGATGTGTAATAGTGCTATATTAATAGTGCAACTATTGGTGTGTAATAGTGCTATAGTAATAGCATAACTATTGCTGTGTAATAGTGCTCTAGTAATTGTGTTACTATTGATGCGTAATAGTCCTATAGTAATAGTGTAACTATTGATGTGTAACATTTACATGGTAATAGTGTAACTATTGGTGTGTAATAGTGCTATAGTAATTGTGTAACTATTGATGCATAATAGTTCCATAGTAATAGTATAACTGTTAGTGTGTAATACTTCTATAGTAATAGTGTAGCTATTGATGTGTAATAGGTCTATAGTAATAGTGTAACTATTAGTGTGTAATAGTTCTATAGTAATAGTGTAACTATTAGTGTGTAAAAGCTCTATAGTAAAAGTGTAACTTTTGGTGTGTAACAGTTCTATACTAAAAGTATAACAATTGGTGTGTAGTAGTTATATATTAATGTGTAACTTTAGATGTGTAATAGTGCTGTAGTAGTAGTGTAACTACTGGTGTGTAATAGTTGAAAAGTTAATTATAGTATAACTATTGGTGTGTAATAGTTCTATAGTAATAGTGTAACTATTGACGTGTAATAGTTCTATAGTAATAGTGTAACTACTGGTGTGTAATACTTCTATAGTAATAGTGCAACTATTGGTGTGTAATAGTGCTATAGTAATAGTATAACTATTGATATGTAATAGTTATATGGTAATAGTGTAACTATTGGTGTGTAATAGTTCTATAGTAATAGTGTAACTATTGATCTGTAATAGTTCTATAGTTAAATGGTAACTATTGGTGTGTAACAGTTCTATACTAGAAGTATAACTATTGTTAACGAGTAGTTATATATTAATATTGTAACTACTGGTGTATAATAGTTCATTAGTAGTAGTGTAACTACTGGTGTGTAATAGTGCTATAGTAATAGTATAACTTTTAGTGTGTATTGGTGCTATAGTAATATTGTAACTATTGATGTATAATACTTCTATAGTAAAAGTGTAACTATTGGTGTGTAATACATCTATAGTAATAGTGTAACTATTGATGTGTAATAGTTATATGGTAGTAGTGTAACTATTGGTGTGTAATAGTGCTATGGTAATAGTGTAACTGTTGATGTGTAATAGTGCTATAGTAATAGTATAACTTTTAGTGTGTATTGGTGCTATAGTAATATTGTAACTATTGATGTATAATACTTCTATTGTAATAGTGTAACTATTAGTGTGAAATAGTTATATGGTAATAGTGTAACTATTGATGTGTAGTAGTTCTATTGTAATAGTGTAAATATTGATGTGTAATATATCTGTATAAATAGTGTTACTCTTAGTGTGTACTAGTTCTATAGTAATTGTGTAACTATTGGTGTGTAATAATTCTATAGTAATTGTGTAACTATTGGTGTGTAGTAGTTATATATTAATTGTCTAACTATAGATGTGTAATAGTTCTATAGTAATAGTGTATCTATTGATGTGTAGTAGTTCTATTGTAATAGTGTAAATATTGATGTGTAATATATCTGTATAAATAGTGTTACTCTTAGTGTGTAAATGTTCTAAAGTAATATTGCAACTATTGATGTGTTAATGTTCTATAGTAATAGTGTAACTATTGGTGTATATTCGTTCTATAGTAATAGTTCTGTAGTAGTAGTGTAATAGGGTAAACTAATAGGGTTAACTAATAGGGTGAACAAAAGTAATAGAGCCATCTCAGAAGAGCTATGCCGTGCCAGAAGAGGCTGTGCTAACACACTAGTGCTTCCTGTCACTGTATTGTCACCAGCTAGTCGACATACGGTGGGCGGCTTGCCAAAGTGGCATCATCATCTGTGCCAGGCCTTTGCCAATAGCGTACCCGCCCATCCGGCCACGGGGGTTTGTATACAAGAGGAGGAGGAAGCAGCTTGAGTAGCAGAGAGGCGGCGTGGAGGAGGAGGAGAGGGGGGTATGGCATGTCGACACGTGTAGCGCTGACATTCCCACAGGCAGCCCCTGTGCAGTCTGGGGCGACGGCGCCGCACACTGGAACACAAAACAAAAATACTAATGACCCTTAATTGCTGCTTTACTGTTTAACATCAGATGGGTGTCTCCATAGCAGCGCTATGCAAATCATCTCCCCCCTCCTCCTGCTCCATCTCGCCGCCCACCCCCCAACGCACTCCCCTGGCACATTTGGCTCTTTATCTACATAAGGGCGGAGGCAGATGGGCAGGCTGGCTGCCAAGTGAGGGGCTGGCAAGCGTAGTAATGTGCAGACACTTGTTGCTGCCATGCCTGCTTGTTACGCCAGCACAGAGAAGGTGGAGGGGGAGCAGATGACGGTATCCTGTAGGCTCCACACACACAAGTGCTGCCACTTTAAACACCCCAGCAGAATAGGCACGTGCTCCTTGGTCGTCTTTCAAAGCTGCCAGCCACTGTCTGCCTGGCCCATTCATGAACAGACTCCATTCACATACAACGCCTAGTCAGATTTTATGCAAATATGTCGCCTGGGAGGAGTGCATGGGTTTTTGTGTGTGTGTGTGTGTGTGTGTGTGTGTGTGTGTGTGTGTGTGTGTGTGTGTGTGTGTGTGTGTGTGTGTGTGTGTGTGTGTGTGTGTGTGTGTGTGTGTGTGTGTGTGTGTGTGTGTGTGTGTGTGTGTGTGTGTGTGTGTACGCAGGCACGTGTTTGTTTGTTTGGGTGTGGTGCTGTTGAAGGACGTGTCAGGGGGCATAATGTCAGGATTAGTTAATGCTGTATTTTAAATTAACACAGATGAATCCAGTTCATAACATAACTTAAGTGTGTGCAGTTTGACAAAGGTTTTCACACAGATAAGCATAGTAATCGTGCATTTTGATTACTGTAAAAAAGAAAAATATATATTTAAAGGATGTTAAGCTTTTTTATTTTTGCTGTGTAAAGCCCTGCTATGAATATAAACAGTGAATTCTACATACACAAATTCGCCAGGTTTCTATCAAATACTCTGCATTATGTTTTTTGACGTGCCTAGGCTTTGAGCTAAGAGCATGCATTTCTTATCATCAATATTTGATGGGCAATTGAATACATTTAGATATATGAGATTTAGATATATGAGAATAATACCATACAACTGCAGTCGTTAGGTGAAGTGTAGACTGCAGACTGAACTCCAGCCCAGGCAGGTCTCTCCATGTGGTGACCCTGCTTGTGATGTCTCTGAGCTGGGCAGTGTTCCTGAACGATGTCCCTCTGAACCACTGGGTGTCCCAGCGTTCACATCACTCCCATCAACATCCAGCCTTAATGCATTTCCTATACCTGCCTGCTTTTCAGCTATATGGAGTCCCCATTGATTTAGAGGCAGCAACAAACCTGTCCCATTTTCAGAGTGACATTATTGATAGACTGTCACTTCAGATTGTAGGTAACTGCTAATGTTTATTTTATGGTGCATATGCCAAATCTGATGTCGAGTTTTATTTGTTTCTCTCTCTCTATTTTATTTGGTTCTATAGATACTTCTGAGGCTCCGTCCTCACCTAGTGCCGTTATTAGAGTTGATGGAGGGACCTCACTATGGAAAAAGTGGACCTGCGTCACCCATTCAGGAAAATGACCTGTCAAGTTGCTCTGTAAAGATACTTTTTTAGGTTGAATAATATGTTGTTGACTTCCTGTAAAGCCGGCCCAGCCATCAGAGCTCTGCACCTTGTGGTTGGGCTTCATTTGTCCTGTGTGATATACGCAAGTGAAATAAGAGTGATGCAACATGTCATCTTTATCTATATTCTCTACACACACTCGGCCATATAAAAACCTATATCAAAGAAATGCATAAAAAACTAAACAGGGGCAAGGTGGCAATCAAAAACGTGAATAAAAAAGTAGGTTTCAAATTCATGACACCCATATTGTTTAGAATCTTGTTTATTATTTTATATCTCCAGATGCGGGACACCCTTTTTTCCCCCCTCCTGCCTCCTCCCTCCACCCACTCACCTTCTCCCCCCTCTCTCCCCCTCCTCCCCCTCCTCCCTCCTCTTTCCAGTTTTATCCACTCCAGTGTTTGTATTTTTGAATCTGTACACCCTCATGGATTAGCTGCCATGCCTGCGTGAATAAAGGCTGAGCCAGCGTGTGTGTTTGCGTGTTGGTCTGTCTGTGTGCTGTGTGGAGAGGAGGGACGTGTGTCTCTCCACTTGTGCCTGGATTTTAGAGGACCCCAATTTGTGGGGCATTAATCAGAACACCTGCTCGGAGAGCGCCTCGTGTCACTGGCTCACTTTGTGTATCAATGGGTCCCTGGGATGCCAGGCGCTTTGTTTCATCACTTGAATCATCAGAGTCTTTTCAATTGAATTTAACGATTGCGCCTGAGACTGATTTGAGTATGCAAATGCAGCAGGGGGTGAGAGAGGGGTAAAGGTGGAGAAAGTGGGTCCAGGCAGGAGAGAGAGAGACATGGAGACAGAAAGAGAAAGAGGGGTGGGGGCAGAGAGAGAAGGGGATGGAGATGGAGGAGGACAAGGGCAGTGGCAATGTGCATTATTACATGCATTAAACAGCTCTGAGTCCTCTAATTTCAATCTCAGCAGGTTCATTTGACAAGGAGAAACAAAACCAGCAAGGATAGAGCTGGGCTAAATAAGATAATAATAACTTGTTCCACAGCGAAGGACAAGACACGAGAGAAAACAATGAGTAAAAAATTAAATAATGCCATGCGGAGAAAGGACAAGGAAGATTGGGTCAGAAATAGACGAGGAGAAAGAGAGGGAGAGGGAATACTGAGGTGGAAGCAGGGGAGGGAAAAAATGAATACATTCATAAGGGACAAAATGAAGAGAAAGAAAGAAAGATGGAGGGGAGTGGAGCGAGGGAAGGAAGGGGGTTGGAGTCATCAGCAGAAGATGTTTATTGTCCGGACCAGGAGATGAACACAAAAGCACTGGAAAGATTCAATTAAGTATCATATGCAGTGACCTCATTGCCATGGTTACAGAACAGCGGAAAATATGAGTCAAGCCTGCACTTGCGAGAGAGGGAGAAAGATGGAGGAAGGAGAGACAGAGGTGATAGAAGGACTGAAGGGAGAGGGTGAAAGATTGGAAGGAAAAAGATAATGGTAGGTATGTCTGTGTGTTTGGTTGAGCCAGACAGTAAAACAGAATGTGCTTTAATGAGGCAGGGTAGATTGGGAGGCTTCATCCCAAGCCGCTCCACCCAACCCCCAGCCCCCCTAGCCCCAGTCCCCATTCACCTCCCTTTTTATGTTGACATTGAACCTGACACACTGTCTATCAACTTGACCTTGGTCTGGAGTAAACACACTCAGTTCGGAATGTTTGGTAATATTTGTTATGTTATATCAAAAATAATAGATTTTTCCAGAGTAACTAACAAACAATGTGCTATAGACTCCCTTGCGTTCCATGCAATAGTGTGTCTGTGCAATAACAACAAAAGTGAAAACTGACATGAGTGCAGAGGCCTAGTCAGTCATCACTATCCCACCACAGCGCTGCACAGATCCACTATAGTGTAGTTCACATATATCCAAGTAGAATGGGAGACGTAAATGTGGAATGAGCTCAATTCAGAACTCATTTCATACAGGAGTGAACTCACTTCTCCATTCACAAAGATTGTTTTTATCTCATCTTTATTTTTCAGGTTTCAGAATATGCCCAACTGGCTGTTGATGCCACCTTAAAGATAGAGAATCTAGAATCCCTTCACACATCAGTGCATTCATTAATGACACAATACCCACCAAAGTTTGCTTCATGAAAATTCAATGTTTTCATCCATCAGTGTGGTTTCTCTGTGAAGGGCTACACTTATGTGTACGAATCTGAAGAAGAAAAAAAACCTGAATGCATATTATTACATTACAGACTCACAAAAATTGTGACAATCATTTTCAATCAAATTCCTGTATGGTGTTCTTCCTCTCTGGCACATTTGTGTGTGCGCTGTGGAGAACTGCGGAGGGGGGAAAGTTGAGGATTGTTCTGTTTGATGACACTGTGGAGTGTTTGCTCGCTGTCTGCAGGGACTGTCTTGAAAACAAGCTATCTGAAACTCCCCCCACTGAGCAAAATGTTAAATAAACAAAGGCACGGATAAACAAAATCCCTCCATTTTAATGTCACCGAGAAGAAAGCCAACATTTTAATGCTACGATTGCGAGGAGGCGGCAGCCTTGACACCATTTTTATTTAAACTTTGCACACCCATAGAGTCAGGATTATTATCATAATGATCCATTATATGGCGATTAGACAAAAAAAGTTGCCAAAACCAGCTCACTGACAAAACTTGCTAAAAACAGTTGGTCGCAACATTAACAAGTATTCTGACATTTAACCGTGTGTTACTAATCTTACTTCTCTGCCTCTATGCCTCGTTTGCAGCCTCCAAGTTTAGATTGCGGCTATCTCTATTGATTATTTGAGAATTTGTAGAGAAAGTAGAATTTGACAGGAAGGGAAAGATTGACAAAGTACAAGAGGGAGATCATCACAGAGGGGGAGATATGCAGAGTGAGATCCAGTACTTACAGAGGAGACAGCCCAAACAGGCCCAGGATGAGAGAATTTGAGTTGCAGTTAGCTCTTATCCCCTGCTGATCTCCATCCTGTGTCCCCTCTCTGCTTTGTCTGGCAGTGGCTCGGCCAGCCCTGTGGCGTAGCCTGTAAGGACCTCTAGCCAGGCGCAGGCACACAGGCAGAGGTGGCGCTGGCTCAGGAGAAGGACCCCGAGCGGGGCGGCCGTATAAATTGCCTGGCGTGACCGTAACCACTTCCAGAAACAATTGAATTCTGTGGCTCCAGCCATATCCAGCTGATCTACTCCACCAAGGTCATTAACCGCGCCACAGAAGGTCACATGATTAATGAGTGACAAACCCCGGGTGCAATAACGTATATGAGTGTGGCTCACATTAATTAAACAGGGGGCTGGGGACACAATGAATTGACAGCCAGCCGGGGACAGCTTGGCCCCCTCACAACCCCCCACACACACCCTTTCACTACTACCAGGAAACGGACACACACTCACAAAAGAATACACGCTATTGCCTCCAGATACCGCCGTGTTTTTCTCTAGTCAAGACTGTACACAATAACTTTTATGACAACAATAGTAGATGTGTGTTTTCATGTGTGACGGACCACAATAAGCCACGTCTGAATCTCCATGCATATAAACACTCCATATCCCCTATGTATCCCATATGTAAATGAGGAGAGGGGGTCACAATGTAACGGCCCTGGTTCAGTCCAGCTGGACATATTCTCTGATTAAAACACAACAACACTCCTCCTTACTGCTGGTTCACAGAGCGGAGATATGAGGACTGGGGTAGCCAGGTTCATGTAGGTATCAGACGAGAGCTGTGTTGTGTTGTGTCAGTGCTCTCCAGTAGTATGATAAGCACTGTGCATTACTCAGGGCCATCTCTGGAAAATGAGGAAATTAAACATTGGTGCCAAAGACAGACCCAGACGGTCTTTATTAGAAGAGAACAAAGCCAGACCTCTCAGGATGAGGATATACACATCACAGAGTTGAATTGATGCTGACTGACTGTCAGTGCTCTGCCATTGCTGGGGGAAACGGTGTGTTTAACACTGCTCTGTGGTAAATGGGATTCATTTCTGGCTCTAATCAACTTAATGCAATTCCAATAAGTCCATCTCTTAGAGTGGCCCAGTTGTTGATTTGAAACCTCATAGCCCTCTCTGTTTTATTCTCAACAAAAGCAAAACAAATGTAATGGCTGCTAAGTTTATTGAGCAATAATAGCAGAATGCTCTACATCCCCTGCATGCATTTCAATTCTAGCCCGAGGCTGTAGTGTTATGGACACTCCCATTGGGATCATTAATCATACATACAGTATACTGTATGTAATAACAACCGGAGGGCAGAAGGAAGGAGACATGGACCTGCTATAGAAGGTTCCATATGAGGACAGCACTGGAAACCTCTAGGACCAGAGGACACATCTCTCACATGACTCACAAACACACGTCACTCCTCTTTCTCTCAGTCAGCATAGGGTCACAGCCATGACACTTCCATTACACGTCGACACGTCACACTGACTCACACTGCCTCCCACACCTGCTCTTGACATCAACCAATCAACACAGAAGCAGGAAGTAGGGACTTGAAATCCATACCTCTACAACCTCCTTCAGATACAGGCAGGAGCATACAAAAGGGTTAAGAGATGTTTCATAGTACATCATAAGATGAATTCTAGGGCATAGCATATTCATCAGGGGTTAGGAATATGGAGTTAGCAGTAATTTATGAGACATGCTGATGATAGACAAAAGTTGTTGCACTGCGAACATTTCTATCATTTTCCATGTAAATGAACAACGCATTCTGGATGAAATCTTTTCTGTGAATTCTTTGAAATAAACCATGTCTCTAGATATGATATACCAAACATTCAGAGGCTAAGATATAAGATATAAGATATACCAAACATTCAGAGGCTTTCTTTGACCCTTCAGAACAAAGAGTCTCTCTGGAGGCTTGTGTACGCATGACACACATCTCTCACTCAGCTTCTAAAGACAGCCATGAATGCTGCTTGTGCTCTGATATATTTTTATTATTCAGATCATATCAAATATGGTTTTCTCAATTATTCATAAAATATCTGTCTACAACCAATATGACACAGGCTGGGCCTTGGCATGTGAGTTAGTGATTGCCCTGCCTCAAGCTTCTGATGCATCACTCCATCACTAACATGAGAATAAACTCAGTACTGGTACTGATCCACTACACCACACTGGCTACACCATGCACTCTCTTTGGACTCATACTAATACCAGGCCCTTTAGTGGGTTAACACTGAAATCATGCATGTGACACAAACGCATCCACCGGCAAGATAAGTTCAATATTAGAATTGACATACTGTAAATATGAATTTCCATTTGTCAAAAAAAATATTGATAAATATTTTACACACAAATAATTAGATTACAAAATACCCACAATTGACTTATTATAGTATACAGTATCAATCCTTACAATATTTGAATCATTTCAACCCGATAACAGAATGCAACGCAAACAAAGCAGAATCTAAAATGGTGTGAAGGCCTTTATTTCTCTGCTTTGACCAGCAGCATCTCCTGTGGAGGATCATTACCAACATGAGGAGGAGGAGGAGGAGGAGGAAGCTCTTCCCATCCCTCCACCCTGACTTAACGGGGCATGATGGCAGAGGGAGAGAAAGGAGGGAAGAAGAGGAGGGAGGCCATGCTGGGAGAGAGGAAATCTTCCATGTGGTGGTTAGAGCGGCTAGAGGACATTTCACGCTAATGCCGGCCAGGCCAATTGAAATGACTGCAGCGCGGCATGATTTGAAGGTCAGGAGACAGTGGATTATATTCCAGTGGTGGTGAAGGAGGGGGTCTGAGGAATAAAAGGGTCTTACCCCCCCCCCTCCTCTGGCTGATTGCAGGACAGCCAAGATGGAATCAACACAGCACCAAACCAGCGGCCATTACTCTTACACAGATCAGTCCCTGCACCAAACCAGCGGCCATTACTCTTACACAGATCAGTCCCTGCACCAAACCAGCGGCCATTACTCTTACACAGATCAGTCCCTGCACCAAACCAGCGACCATTACTCTTACACAGATCAGTCCCTGTACCAAACCAGCGGCCATTACTCTTACACAGATCAGTCCCTGTACCAAACCAGCGGCCATTACTCTTACACAGATCAGTCCCTGCACCAAACCAGCGGCCATTACTCTTACACAGATCAGTCCCTGCACCAAACCAGCGGCCATTACTCTTACACAGATCAGTCCCTGTACCAAACCAGCGGCCATTACTCTTACACAGATCAGTCCCTGCACCAAACCAGCGGCCATTACTCTTACACAGATCAGTCCCTGCACCAAACTACACCGCAGCGGGCTGCTTTGCGCCCATCAATCTCAATGGAAATGTATCCTCTCTCTTTCTAGTAAGCACAGGGACAAAAGACAAGGCGTCCCTACCCCAGATAAATCTAAATAGACCGTGGGTTTTCATAGCATCGTTCATACTGCCTGATGTGTAGCACCCATAAATATAAATCCTATCTACACGAGGTCAAGGCTAGATTATACTAAAATAAATATATATTTAATTTGATCTTTGGGATAACAAATCATCCCAACTCTTGCACATTGTGAAATCTTTCAGAAGGCCCGACAAAGTACACAATTATTTAGAATCCTCCCACTGGATGTGGGGTGACACAGAATAAACAATCGTATTTGAAACATTGCAGCCCCCAGTCCATAAGGTTCACACATGAGAGTGTAAAAGTTCCTCAGACATGAGAAAGGCATAAAGAGATTATCCACATGAGTGCAGTAATCAGATGTAATAAGATGGGGAATGACCATACGTATTTACCCCAGCCCAGACGCTGTACTATAGACGCTGTGCAGAGGCAGAGGCAGACTCAGATTTGGCTGGCCCACATGATTACCCAACGTCTTATTCCTTCTGATGGATATTACAGATTTAACTAATAAGGCAAAAAACATCCTGGCTAACATGCAAAAGAACAAACAACAGCAACAAATAAAGCAACGAGGATGTCATGGGGAGACAGAAAAATCAACAACATTCATGTAATTAAATTAATCCCGCAGAGACATCGACTGTTTCATCTGCTGTTGTGATGTCATAACATGTGGAGCCTTTGCAGTGTGCTTGCTCTCCTCACAGAATATACACAGCTCAGGATTGTTGATAAAGAGTCAAATATTTCTGCGTTTGTCATGTGTTTCAAACACAGCTGCATATGTGCCCATGTCTACTTGAAAGCAGGAAAAATAAAAGGAGTGGGTCTGAACTGAAGCACAAGATGCAGATGTTTCCACAGGGATGTTGACATGTGATGTCTGGAAACAGCCAATCCCAGACACTCCGCTGATGCTGACAGCACAGAGCTGGACGTCTCATAGGACGAGAGCAGGTGTCACTCATCCGACAGTCAACGGAGCTGCCTCCAGTGTTGGAGGCATGTGGGACACAAGTCTACCATATCACAACAATCTCACACACTGCTCCACAGTAATCCTATACTTGACTATTTTACACAGTATGGTCATGAAGTAGTTATAAGGTGAAATATACTGCAATAGTTGTACATTAGCAACAATACATATATGACCTGCAGGTTCAGTTCCACTGCTACTATATAGTCCAATACAACATATTTTTATGACACTACAAAATCACACAAATTACCAGGACTCAGACAGTTACACACCCACAACCACTTGATATGAGTTGTACATTACAATATTGCAATCTTTCATTGTGTGTGTGGGTTGTGTGTTTACGTGTGTGTATGCATGCATTTGTGCTTGTGTGTGTGAGAGAGAGAGAATATTTTGGGGCTAAGGATAAATAAAGTACATGATGGTGTACTTGTCAATTGAGAAATCCAAAGCAACCCGTGCATCGACATACGGCTGTGTCGAACAACAAATAATTGCAATTATAATTTATAATTTTGTTTTGCTTTCAATTTACCATCACTTCATATAACTACAATTAATTGCTTTATGAACTGAATATTTTTCATTTTTAAATTATCACAGAGTTTATAATTGCTCAGTTGCACAAAATTAATGGGTTTTGAGCTTAAATTAATTAATTGGAAAGAATTAGATGAGCAAAGCATTTCAAAGCTGGGACAAACAATTGATTCAGTATTTAATTAGCTAATTTAGCAAATATAACATAAATAATACAGTAGACAAATTTGTGAACATATTCAAGATAATGATAAAAAAATGTAACATTGCTGATTATAAAATACAAATAACTTACATATTTCATACCTTGTGAAATATCCAATTAATTGTAATTTGATAAACACAAATGTTGTTGAAGCAATTCAAAGTTCATTATGATTATGGTTGCACCTGTCAGAAACATCAGTATTTACATGACAAAGCCTACACACTGTATGTCATATGACTCACATCATATCTTCCACATCAAGATCAGGCTTTAAAAACGGCTTATTTCCCATGTAACAGCCCAAACAGAAAGGAGATGTCCAGGTTGGTAGTGTGGCATGGCCTGTGGAAGGTGTGGAAGGTGTGTAGTATGGAGTGATACAGAGTGTGAAGCGCGGAGTGATGCAGAGTGTGGAGTGTGGAGTGATACGGTCAGTCGGGGTGCTAAAGTGAGACACTTAGTTCCTCCAGTGGCTCCTAGCCCTGTCAACCTCTGCAGGCGATAACAGGGGACCAAGGTAGCAGCCCAGGCAATCCCATGCACGTCTGAATGGCTGCCCATGCTAAGCCTCTAAAGCAGGCATTAATCCTGGATTTTGGGAGCAGAGCCGTTTGGCACATTATCATAGTAAGGCCCGGACCTCAGCCTCTATTCAATCACTGTGTGGAAGCAAAGATGCCTATGGGACAACCAGCACTACAACTGGTCCAATCACATGTCAGGAAATATATATTCAGAACGCAAATCAAAACGCTTGAATTCAACATGGTCAATAGCAGGTCTTGACTTAGGTCTTCATTAAGCATTTCCTAAAATTCTAAATTCAAAAATCCATACCCATGTTGAAAAACAAATTAATGAATAATATTCCAAACGGCATAATGCAAGTGATTAAAGATTTAAAATACCACTGATATCCTTCTCACAGATACAGGTTTTAAGGTATTATAATGCCCTTTTGCATTTAGAATTGTAATATACTGCAAATGTATTACAGAAAAAATATATAAACGCAACATGTAAAGTGTTGGTCCCATGTTTCACGAGATGAAATAAAATATTTCAGAAATGTTCCATACGCACAAAAAGCTTATTTCTCTCAAAATGTATTTACATCTCTGTTAGTGAGCATTTATCATTTGCCAATATAATCTATCCACCTGACAGGTGTGGTATATCAAGAAGCTGATTTAACAGCATGATCATTACACAGGTGCACCTTGTGCTGGGGACAATAAAAGGCCACGCTAAAAGTTTTGAGGCAGCGTGCAATTGGCATGCTGACTGCAGGAATGTCCACCAGAGCTGTTGCCAGGCAATGTAACGTTATTTTCTCTACCATAAGCCGGCTCCAATGTTGTTTTAGAGAATTTGACAGTATGTCCCACCGGCCTCACCACTGCAGACCACGTGTAACCACGCCAGCCCAGGACCTCCACATCCGGATTTTTCACCTGCGGATCATCTGAAACCAGCCACCAGGACAGCTGATGAAACTGAGGAGTATTTTCCTCCCAGGCCCACCCATGGCTGCGCCCCTGCCCAGTCATGTGACATCCATAGATTAAGACCTACTGAAATTATTTCAATTGACTAAATTCCTTATATGAACTCAGTAAAATCGTTGAAATTGTTGCATGTTGCGTTTATATTTTGTTCAGTATAACTCACCTTTGGATGACGTACAACAAAGGCATTATTTTTCCAGTATTGTCATCCAATTCATATGTTCAAACACTAAAACATAGACACATAGCCAGGCCACCTCCAACTCCAGGCTAGCCCAGCCTAGCTCCAGACGGATGCTGCCCCGGCCCACATTAGCAGGCCAGATAGCAGCAGACCCAAACACATTAAGTGCCCAGCACAGAGCTCCTCACCACACATCTGCAGAAATCACAACATCATGCTCTCCTCCTGACACCCTAAACCCGTTTGACCAATATATACATGGACGATGATAAACAAACTCACACACACTTTCTCTCCCTCTGCTTATCTATATATCTAACTCACAAGCACACACAGTGTGTCCACACTAGGGTTGCACATTTTCCTCAAATCAGGATTTCTGGAAAACCAGGGAATTTATTGAAAGTTCCCTGAATTTTGCAACCCTAGTCCACACACACATAAACATGTGAATGTCCAGGGAAGAGGGCTTAAGGGCTAAGGTTGGGGCTGGGGGGTGGGGGGGGGGGGGGTGGTATGTTCGCTCAGATAAATCTGCCTGCACAGTATGGGACCTGAGTTATGATCTGAGATACAAACAACGACAGGGAAGCAAAATGGGAAAAATAAGCAATTGAAGACAGGCCAAGAGGAGAAAGCAAGACAGAGAGAGAGAGATAGAGAGAGAGAGAGAGAGAGAGAGAGAGAGAGAGAGAGAGAGAGAGAGAGAGAGAGAGAGAGAGAGAGAGAGAGAGAGAGAGAGAGAGAGAGAGAGAGAGAGCGAGAGAGAGAGCAATGTGAAAAAACAAACCTAAATCACAGCAAGCATCACACTAACACACACAAACTCTCACACACAGACACACACAGACACACACACACACACACACACACACACACACACACACACACACACACACACACACACACACACACACACACACACACACACACACACACACACACACACAAACTCTCACACACAGACACAGACACAGACACACACAGACACAGACACACACACACACACACACACACACACAGACACAGACACACACAGACACAGACACACACAGACACAGACACACAGACACACACACACACACACACACACACACACACACACACACACACACACACACACACACACACACACACACACACACACACACACACACACACACACACACACACACACACACACAGGAGCAGCAGCTCATCACACATACCAGTTTTAGCCTTCATATTAATAGATGTAGTAATATGTGCTGGTCCTCTAAATATTTCACAACTGCAACATGCTGTGTATGGTGATAAATTGCACAACATACTAGGTTGTTTTGAAACCAGTGCATTTCAAGATTTACAATTAAGGGGATTAATAATAAATAATGAATATACTGTACATTTACTCAAAACCATACTTAGAAGTTAATATTGTGTACCCAGACAACACATAACGTTCTGAGAACCATATTTTTCGTAGAGCTTGGTGAGAGCGAGGTTGTACAACCTTCCCACAACTTCTAGCTGCTAGCTGGGTACTCTCGGTCTGCTTAATATCTAGTGACCCTGCGGGGAGGTTTACAATGGTGTATTGTGGGATGTGTGGTTTTAAACATGGCTGTGAGGGAACATGGCTCACCTGCTCTCTACGGTATCTGTGTTAACATGCTCAGCGTGATTGTGTGTGTGTGTGTGTCTGTAGTCCTCCTGCTGGACTGGAGTTTATTTCCTCATTCAGACTCAAATGGATTTCAGCCCTGGAATAAATCACTGTCGCCACAGAAACAGAGCGACAGCTATGATGGATGGCTGAAATGTTTGTGTTGATGTCTTTAGTGTTGCCGACAATTTGGTAGTCCTGGCTTTTCCAGTTTTCTTTTGAGTGTGGCTTATCGTGTCTAAGTGCTGACATACCTTAAGTCCTGCAGTTTCGTCATTCCAATTCTCAACCACATTCATACTTCTGAAATTATAGTTCAAAACATAAAAAATCAAAACCCAAATTTTAAAAACATTGTTTACAAAAAATGTGAATTTCAAAATGAACTACCAAAGTGGGAAGTAAAAGTCAACATCATTTTTTCCCCACCACAAAGCTCTATTAAAAAATCTAATGACGATGCGGACCTGACTGTACATGAAACACCATTGGAGGAGGAAATGGCGGACACCATCTTGGTTGGTGTGTGTCTGTGGTGTGCACCGCGGTGTGGGTTACTATGCTTCCTTCACCTGTGTGTGTGCAGGTCACGGGTCCAATGACCCTCTCAGTGTGCAATATGTTACCACATGAGACAGCTAGCGTTTGTCGTGGTTGGGAGTCATGAGTGTCTGTCCATCAGGGCTGGCCAGAGCATCCCTATGAGTACATGCACACATACAGGATGAAATGGCGGCAAAGAGCGCTTTTATTTATCTTTTCAGCGCGGCCGCCGCTTTCATTTTTCCGGCACGGCCCCCTTTCCCCGATCCCATTCTCTGGCCCACTCACTACTGACCACGGGGGGGATCCCCTTCCCTCCCCCTTCTTCCTCCCCCTCACTCCCAAAAATATAGACAGCATCACAACCATACACACGTGCGTGCACACCCACCCACCCACACACACACAGTTTGACCCAGTCAACTTACACAAGCAGAAAATAGGAGTACACACATATGATAATAACACACACAAATATAGATACTTTATACTAAAATGTAATGCAATGTAAAATGGTACACAAATAAACACACACACAGACACCCATTCACTAAAATGTAAACACACACATGCACAAACGTACACAAACACACACAGTCTATACACTCGTGATGACTTGGCCTGTTCCAGCAGCCAGACCCCCACATCCAGCTTTTCCACCTGCTCCCACCTGGCAGGATCAAACAGTAGCACACTTCCCACAAACTTGTAAAGAATCAATACTTTCTCCAGCAAAACGCAGCAGTCACAGCCCAGGTTCCAGACTTACTGGACTCAGAGTGGAAGATGAGGAAAAAAATAGATTCCACAGAGCAAAAATAAAAAAGGAATTTACTGACCTTTCTGTATTTTCTTTTTCTTTTCCCTCTGACGTCCAATCCCCACTGTCTCTTCTGGTCCTGCTTGTCCTCTACCTACAGTAGTAAGTCATGTAGGAGCTGACTCCTGCTCTGGCTGCTGCTCAGCGCTAGCTACTGTACTGACTATTAGTGGGATTTCACACTCTGCAGCCTAGCCTCCTGTCCTTAAGGGGACGGTGAATGTGCTGCTTATTTAGAAGCCGGCGCGCAGGCAGGCAGTACCTGGGCTTGCAGGCAGGCTGGTTAAACACGAGGCAACATCCACAGTGCATAATACCCTCTCTCTCTCTCTCTCTCTCTCTCCTCCACACACACATGCACGCGTTCTCTCAGAGGTCTCTCTACCTTGGCTAGGATAGCAGGCAGTGTGAGAATATACACACAGGAACACACTGAGCTTGGCAGGCTGCTCCGTGCTGTCTCCTTCTCTCTAAGTGTTTAGAAGGCAATTTCAACAAGGGATTGTTCCCAATCTACTAGGGAGATCCACATGGATGAGTTATAATATGCTTGCCACTCTCTCTCTTGCTCTCTCTCGCTCTCTCGCTCTCTCTCATTCTGTCTCTCCCTCCCTCTCCCTCACTCTCTCTCTCTTTCTCTCTCTTTCTCTCTCTATCTCTCTCTCGCTGTCTCTCTCCCTCTCTCTCACTTTCTTGCTCTCATGCTAGTTGTTTTAGCCTATTATCGAGCCGTCACTGCTCTCTGTTCTGGAGGAAACGCTTCTTTTCTTGGATTCTGTCTTTCTCCCTCCTCTGGATGTGTGGGCGTGGGGGGTAAACACTGACTCCTGCTGAATGTGTATTAGTCAAATGTATTATTTATTGCAAAGCTGCATTCAAGTTTTTTTTTATGTGCTGGTGGATGGATACTAGGGGGAAGGTTCCAGGAGCGGCGGTTGGTGCCTGCATCAGCAGTGAAGGGGTGCGGGGAAATGATGTGTGTGTTTGGGGGAGACGGGGTCTGGGGGTTAGGGGGGGAAGAGCCCGACTGGTCAGGATTTGGGATGGGGGGCCTGAAGGGAGGTGAAAAGAATACATAAGATATTATTTTAATTTATTTATTTATTCAATAACTCTGCTCGCCTTATCAGCCAGGGTGCCGCTTAATGGCATCACTGCCGGCTCCGCCAAGCTGTCCCAAATCAGCCTGCCCCTCATTTTTCATCAAAATGACTTCAATTCACTTCAGTGTGTGTGTGTGTGTGTGTGTGTGTGTGTGTGTGTGTGTGGTGTGTGTGTGTGTGTGTGTGTGTGTGTGTGTGTGTGTGTGTGTGTGTGGGTGTGTGTGTGTGTGCGTGCGTGCGTGCGTGCGTGCGTGCGTGCGTGCGTGCGTGTGTGTGTGTGGCTGGCTGTGACTACTCCACTACCAAAACATGCTTTACATTTAGAGAGCACTGTCATATTTCAGTCTCATGCATCTGAGTAGAAAGAAACTGCTATTTTATGATAATATTACAGCGATTTTATGATTAGGTGAAATATAAGAAATGTTATTATAATGAATGAAAAATACTATATCTACATATTTGTATATTCATAATGACTTACACAGCTATATCTAACCTACTGTAACATTTGGTTTTCTTGTTGAGTTTAGCCATATGGCAACAGTTAATGACTGCACTTTTGTGGACTTCTCAAAAGTGCAGTCTCAAAAAACTTCCAAAAACTTAAGTCTCAAAAAACTTCTTGCATCTTTGGAACATTTCAAAACAATGCAATATTCCCATTATTGAAACTATACATGTCAAACCACTGCCAACCACTGCCCACAGTCATTTCCTCCTACTTATTTGTAAGTGCTGATTCTATAGAACTATATTTTAAATATAGTATCAAATGGATCGATAGTCTACTTCTCCCTGCACGGTCTTCACCCTAAACCTCAGCTCAGTCAGACAACATAGATGGCAGGGATTTGCGTCCACATCCACATTAAAAACCCAGAGAGAGAGGCAGGCAGCCTGGAAATGACTGTGTAAGCTGGAGCTGCCACACTGACCGACGGACCACCGGCCCCTGCGTCCCCACAGGGACCAGCACAGAGGCAGGAGTTGTGACCACGCAGCGCACCCCCAAGACCCCGTCAGCACAGTGAGAGGAGAGCAGGGTGGAGTGGACGGCTTAACCAGAGAAACACAGTGGCCAGCATCAACCTCCAATCACAACAGGCTCTATACGACCACTGGAGGAAGCCACTCACAGTCAAGTTCAAGTTCAAATACAGATTGTCTATCAATCCAGAGTCATGATCAATATGGGCTGCATCACATCACTAAAATACTGTGCACGGCACGTCAAAGTTGCTCAAAAAGCAGGTTGAATATAACAATAATAATAAGAATATGGGACAAAACTATAGACTACAGAAGGCATGAAGATGGCGTGCAAATCCACATCCACACGCCGCCCATAATCAAACACCATGGCACATAATGTACTGTCCAATAGTGTTCTTTATATCATTGTGGTCACACCTGTCACCCCTAGACGACCAGCCAATATAGAACCTGTTAACACCCCTAGTACTCTGCCCAGCCAGGATGTGCCTCTATCTGGCTGCCTGCTGCTGGAGGAAAAGATGGAGAGCCAGGGTTGACCCAGGCCATTCTGCTACTGGAGGAAAAGATGGAGAGCCAGGGCTGACCCAGGCCATTCTGCTACTGGAGGAAAAGATGGAGAGCCAGGGCTGACCCAGGCCATTCTGCTACTGGAGGAAAAGATGGGGAGCCAGGGCTGACCAAGGCCATTCTAGCAGCACCATTAGTGTTTAAGCATAGCTGCAAAAGGACTCCATTGACATTACCATCCAATCTCAATCATTTTAGGCCAATTTTACGCCAGCGGGAGCGGATAATATTTTTGGTATGTCAGATTGTTCTGGCAATTGTCACAACTTCTTGGTAGGAAGAATGTTTAATATTTGTATCACAAACCATTTTTTGGACAATTATGAAGAAAGTGGCCATTTTATGTCCTTTTTAGACGTACAGTTGAAGTCGGAAGTTTACATACACTTAGGTTGGTGTGATTAAAACTCGTTTTTCAACCACTCCACAAATTTCTTGTTAACAAACTATAGTTTTGGCAAATCGGTTAGGACATCTACTTTGTGCATGACACAAATACATTTTCCAACAATTGTTTACAGACAGATTAATTGACTTATAATTCATTGCATCACAATTCCAGTGGGTCAGAAGCTTACATACACTAAGTTGACTGTGCCTTTAAATAGCTTGGAAAATTCCAGAAAATTATGTAATGGCTTTTGAAGCTTCTGAGAGGCTAATTGACATCATTTGGGTCAATTGGAGGTGTACCTGTGGATGTATTTCAAGGCCTACCTTCAAACTCAGTGCCTCTTTGTTTGACATCATGGGAAAATCAAAAGAAATCAGCCAAGACCTCAGAAGAAACAATTCTAGACCTCCACAAGTCTGGTTCATCCTTGGGAGCAATTTCCAAACGTCTGAAGGTACCACGTTCATCCGTACAAACAATATTACGCAAGCATAAACACCATGGGACCACGCTGCCGTCATACCGCTCAGGAAGGAGACGCGTTCTTTCTCCTAGAGATGAACGTACTTTGGTGCGAAAAGTGCAAATCAATTCCAGAACAACAGCAAAGGATCTTGTGAAGATGCTTGAGGAAACAGGTACGAAAGTATCTATATCTGTCATGTTCTGACCTTAGTTCTTTTGTATTTTCTTTATTTTAGTATGGTCAGGGCGTGAGTTGGGTGGGTTATCTATGGATTGTGTTTCTATGTTGGGTTTTTCGTTTGGCCTGATATGGTTCTCAATCAGAGGCAGGTGTTAGTCATTGTGTCTGATTGGGAACCATATTTAGGTAGCCTGTTTTCTGTTGTGTTTTGTGGGTGGTTGTCTTCCGTGTCTGTGTGTTACACACGGAACTGTTGCGGTTTTAGTTCGTTCACTTTATTGTTTTGTATTTCAGTGTTCAGTTTTGTTCCATTAAATATTCATCATGAACACTTACCACGCTGCGCTTTGGTCCTCCTCTCTTTCTCCCAACGAAGATCGTTACAGAACCACCCACCACAACCGGACCAAGCAGCGTGGTATCGGGCAGCAGCAAGTTTTGGACTCCTGGACATTGGAGGAGTTTTGGATGGTAAAGGACCCTGGGCACAGGCTGGGGAATATCGCCGCCCCAAGGCAGAGCTGGAGGCAGCGAAATTTGAGCGGCGGCGATATGAGGAAGCAGCACGGCAGCGCGGCAGCGCGAAAGGTACGAGAGGCAGCCCCAAAACATTTTTTTGGGGGGGGGGGGGGGGGGGAGAACACGGGGAGTGTGGCAGAGTCAGGTTGGAGACCTAAGCTCACTCCTCGTGCTTATTATAAGCAGCGCGTTACTGGTCAGGCACCGTGTTATGCGGTTAAGCGCACGGTGTCGCCAGTACGTGCCCTTAGCCCGGTGTGCTATAGGGCAGCCCCCCGAAAGTGTCATGCGAGTGTGGGCATCCAGCCAGGGCTTATTGTGCCTGCTCAGCGTGTCTGGTCTCCGGTACGCCGTTTCGGTCCAGGGTATCCTGCGCCGGCTCTGCGTGCTGTGTCTCCGGGGCGCTGGGAGGGTGCGTCCTATGCCTGCGCTCCGCTCGTGCCGGGCGAATGTGGGAGTGGAGCCCAAGGGAGAGGTGCGAGTAGTAGGCACTAGATCTCCAGTGCTCACCCACAGCCCGGTTCAACCTGTGCCTGCCCTCTGGAGGGTCCGGGCTAGAGTAGTTATCCAGCCTGGGGGAGTGGTGCCAAGGCTGCGTACCAGAGCTCCAGTGCTCCCCCACAGCCCGCTCCTTCCGGTGCCTCCTTCAAACACCAGGCCTCCTGTAGGTCTCCCCAGTCTGGTGGGTCCTGTGGCAGCCCCACGCACCAGGCTGTCTCTCCGTCTCCTCCCTACAGGTGCGCCCGTCTATCCAGCGCCGCCTGAGCCGCCCGTCTGTCCAGCGCAGTCTGAGCCGCCCGTCTGTCCAGCGCCGTCTGAGCCGCCCGTCTGTCCAGCGCCGTCTGAGCTGCCCGTCTGTCCAGCGCCGTCTGAGCCGCCCATCTGTCCAGAGCCATCAGAGCCGCCCGTCTGTCCTGAGCCGCTAGAGCCGTCCGTCAGTCAGGAGCCGCTAGAGCCGCCTGCCAGTCAGGAGCTGCCGGAGCCGCCCGCCAGTCAGGAGCTGCCGGAGCCGCCCGCCAGTCAGGAGCTGCCCTTCAGTCCGGAGCTGCCTTTCAGTCCAGAGGCGCTCCTCAGTCCAGAGGCGCTCCTCAGTCCAGTGGGGCCCTTTAGTAGGGTTGCCAGTCCTAGGTCGGCGGCGAGGGTCGCCGCTCAAAGGACGCTACTAAAGTGGACTAAGACTATGGTGGAGTGGGGTCCACGTCCAGCGCCAGAGCCACCACCGCGGACACCCAGACCCTCCCCTATAGGTTCAGGTTTTGCGGCCGGAGTCCGCACCTTGGGGGGGGGGGGGGGGGGGGGCGGGGGGACTGTCACGCCCTGACCATAGTTTTCTTTGTATGTTTCTATGTTTTGTTTGGTCAGGGTGTGGTCTGAGTGGGCATTCTATGTTGTATGTCTAGTTTGTCTGTTTCTGTGTTTGGCCTGATATGGTTCTCAATCAGAGGCAGGTGTTAGTCATTGTCTCTGATTGGGAACCATATTTAGGTAGCCTGTTTTGTCATTGTGGGTTGTGAGTTGTGGGTGATTGTCTATGTTAGTTGCTTGTGTCAGCACATTTCTTATATAGCTTTACGTTCATTGTTCGTTTATTGTTTTGTATAGTTTGTTCAGTGTTCTCTGTTTATTAAATTCATGATGAACACATACCACGCTGCATTTTGGTCCCCCGATCCTTCCAACTACTCCTCCTCAGAAGAGGAGGAGGACAGCCGTTACAATATCCACAGTAAAATGAGTCCTATATCAACATAACCTGAAAGGCCGCTCAGCAAGGAAGAAGCCACTGCTCCAAAACCACCATAAAAAAGCCAGACTACGGTTTGCAACTGCACATGGGGACAAAGATTGTACTTTTTGGAGAAATGTCCTCTGGTCTGATGAAACAAAAATATAACTTTGGCCATAATGACCATCGTTGTGTTTGGAGTAAAAAGGGGGACGCTTGCAAGCCGAAGAACACCATCCCAACCGTGAAGCACCGGGGTGGCAGCATCATGTTGTGGGGGTGCTTTGCTGCAGGAGGTACTGGTGCACTTCACAAAATGATGGCATGATCTGGAAGGAAAATTATGTGGATATATTGAAGCAACATCTCAAGACATTAGTCAGGAAGTTGAGGCTTGGTCGCAAATGGGTCTTCCAAATGGACAATGACCCCAAGCATACTTCCAAAGTTGTGGCAAAATGGCTTTGACACCAAATTCAAGGTATTGGAGTGGCCATCCCAAAGCCTTACCTCAATCCTATAGAACATTTGTGGGCAGAACTGAAAAGGTGTTTGCGAGCAAGGAGGCCTACAAACCTGACTCTGTTTACCAGCTCTGTCTGGAGGAATGGGACAGAATTCACCCAACTTTTTGTGGGAAGCTTGTGGAAGGCTACCCGAAATGTTTGACCCAAGTGAAACAATTTAAAGGCATGGCTACCAAATACGAATTGAGTGTATGTAAACTTCTGACCGACTGGGAACGTGATGAAAGAAATAAAAGCTGAAATAAATCATTCCCTCTACTATTATTCGGACATTTCACATTCGTTAAAATAAATTGGTCATCCTAACTGACCTTAAACAGGGAATCTTTACTTGGATTAAATGTCAGGAATTGTGAAAACTGAGTTTAAATATATTTGTTTAAGATGTATGTAAACTTCCGACTTCAACTGTATACCTGCCTCCTGTAAGACCCTATTATCTGTGAACCGTACATGATACAGACAACACCTTGGTGTCATTATGCTCTTTACAGTGTGCTCTAACATATGGAGTTTGTCTAGATTCTGAAATACACATTATCACATTCATTTACTCAACATAAAAAAATCATAATATCTCAAAACTACAGTTCACAGATCATAGGGTCTTACAGGAGGAAGGTATAAGTCTAAAAAGGGTCTAGTGGCCACTTTCATCGTCATTTGAAAAAATGTCAAACATCCTTCCTCCTAATCAAGTTTCTATGAGAGATTTGCCCAAACAATCTGAGATACAAAAAATATTTTCTGCTCCCCCTGGCGTGGAATCATCTTTTAATAATATCATAATGATGAGAGTTTCTAATATTCTTTTTAAAAGCCATGGTAAAAAAGGAATTCATTTACTTTGCAGAATGGTCTTAGATTTAGAGACAGAGTGGAAGAGAGGTGTAACGCACGTCGTCGGGAGAAGGAGAAGAGGACCAAGGTGCAGCGTGGTAAGTGTCCATACTATTTCATTAAAATATGAAACACTTGACAAAACAACAAACACGACAAACGAACAGTCCTGAAAGGTGAAACAAACACTAAACAGGAATCAACCACCCACAAACACAGGTGGGAACGGGCTACCTAAGTATGATTCTCAATCAGAGACAACGATAGCCTCTGATTGAGAACCATACCAGGCCAAACACACAGAAATACAAAACAAGGACAACATAGCACACCAGACATAGAATGCCCGCCCAAACTCACGCCCTGACCAACCAAAATAGAGACATAAAAAGGATCTCTACGGTCAGGACGTGACAAGAGACAGAGAAAGACAGGGTGGAGTTGAAGGAGAAAAGAAAGAGAGAGAGAAAGATCCCCCCCTCCTCCCCTGACCCCATATAGTCAGATAGAGAGTCTGTCCCTCATTAGCACCTCACAGCCCTATCATCTTCACCATGTTTAAGTGCATTAAAGATGGGGATTGGCTCAAATTAACACGCAGGATAATTAATATTAATGAGTGGTCCGTGTTAGCAGTGACTTCTAAATGGGTTAAGTACAGGAGGAGATGAGGAGACCTGTCAGTGCTCAGCTTCAATTAGCTACCAGAGCCAACCACCAGCCCAGCTCAGCCTACCTCAAACCAGACCGCTCAATTGTGACCGCTGGATGACCGTGTTCTGACCACGAGAACCCGAACAGCCTTTGATTGCATTCTGTTGACCAACCTCTCTGACCTGTAGCGTCACACACTAAACAGCAAACAATCCCAGGTACAGCAATCCCTCTCTGTTCTCCCCTCTGTTTTTCAACTTTCCATTTTCCTGAATAGCATTATTATATATTATTAATATTTCTGAATTATTACTCATTTTCTTCGTAAAAATGGAGTGCTTTAATTCACATTTGAAGTACTCATCAAGGCTGAGTGGTGAAATGAATGTGGAATGATACATTATATTAGCAAAAATGCAAAGTGTGCATTAACAATATATAGTAATAATAAAATATTAACTATTCATTTCAAAAAGATAATTTGCTCTGGCAAAAATGGCCTTTTCATTAATTCCATCACCTAATTTCCTTTTTGAAGACTACTGCTCTTACCTCCTTGAGTAGTCCTGTGAATAATATGTTTTCATTAAGTATTGAATACTGTACATCCAATGCAGAGAATGTCCTATTTCCACGTCATAACACCCTAACGTTTACTATATATATTCACTTTCATCAGAAACATATGCAAAATAGGACAAGGCAGCACCAGTTAGGGTCTTTAGCATAAAACACTTCACCTGGATGGGTCATAGTACAGTCGATAGATCTACTACATTACGGTCTGCTTGCCATTAGCCTGTATATCAACCACTGTGTAATACAGTTTACTAAACACCCACCACTACGAACAAGTCAGTTTTTCTCCACGCTGAGATTTTTTAGTCCAGAACTCTAATTCCCATGATCACCTTGGTGGGCTGACCTTGTGCAGTGTGACAGCAGATAACCAGAGCTACATGTGGACAGCACGCCACTTATCATCAGGGGACGGACGGACTGACGGACTGACAGGGCTGTTTAATTTCACACCACCAGTGGCTAAAGCCCCTGTTAGTGTGGATCCTCACAATGGCAGCTACGCTGGGCTGGGGTAGCAGCTGTCCTTGCATGGGGGTGTGAGGGGGTAGAGGAGGAGGAGGAGGAGGAGGAAGAGGAGGAGGAAGGGAGGGAGGGGAGGAGGAGGAGAGAAGGAGGAGGGAAGGAGGAGGGAAGGAGGAGGGAGGAGGGGGCTAGCTCTGTCACCATCGTGTGCTCTAGTCACAGCAGAGGCTGACTCAGTGTGCGTGCCCAGATACACATACTGCTCCACACACTGTCACTGTGGCTAGAGGTGCTCATGGGATATAATTAACAGTAGTGGGCTCTGGAGATGGGCTGCGGTGGGGAGAAGCAGAGGTGGAGCGGTATCGGGCGTAATGAAGGTGGCTCAGGGAGAGAGAGGGGTCTGCAGCGGTCTGGGGGACAGCTGTGTGCGCATGCTCAGCTGAAGCCCCACTGCTACCAAGGCCAATATCACTGAGAGCCCAATTGCTTTCTGAAGAGCTTTCCATTGTCTGTGGTGATGAACTTGAGCTCTGGCCTCCAACCCAGGGGTCCGTCTGTCTAATCCCCCACCCCTCTCTCTCTCTCTCTCACACACACACACACACACACACACACACACACACACACACACACACACACACACACACACACACACACACACACACACACACACACACACACACACACACACACACACGCACACACACACACACACACACACCAGCTGATGCCTGCAATGGATGGGGGGGGGGGGGGGGGGGGTGAGCAGAGCGGTGACCAGCGTCTTCTCAACGCTGCTGAATATAAAACGTGGTAATGAGATGGGCGAGAAAATGGCTCCCTTTGCAGACATGGCTGCTGCTGCTTACTGATGGCCAGACACGACAAGAGCCACAGAGAAAAAAGGTCACCTCTCCTCTTTTAATCCCCCTCCCTCTCTTTCTATTGCATTCCCCCTTATTGTTCATTTCTTGCTCCCCTCTCTCACACACCTTTTCTCTGTTCCCTCCTGGTCATCTCCATCCAACATGCGGATGCAGGCGTATTATTTAAGAGACAAAGGAAGGGAATCTTGGGAAGAGACAGGTGGCTTCTTCTGAGTGATGAGAAAATTAAGGGAGTGAAATAAAAATAAGTGTGCCCCTTCCCCTCATTGGTAAAGCTCAGTAGGAAAGAGGAGCAGTTTCCCCCCCGTTAGATTTTAACTCCCCATAGAGCACCATGGTCCAGTCAGACGTATTCATTTTTCCTCTGTTACTCTCCCAATGTCATGTTTCTTTATTTTCTCTAACGGTCGGAAATACACCGGATGTACCAAATGCATCTCAACTGCTTGATTTCTATTGTCATAGTAACAAAACATCAAGTTAAAGAATTTAAATGTTGATTCTGCAGAATGGGGAGTAGGGGTAAGGGAGCAGGGGCTCTTGGGGAACACAGCCCATGCTAAATCACTCCATCTGGAAGATGAAAGGTGTGTTTCGGAGTTCATTGCCCCTCGTCTCGGCCGTGTGGCCGTTGCGGTGGCAGTGGGGCGGCTGGGGCCCCAGTAGGGCGGGTGGAGGTGGCCGTCGATGTGGATGGTTAGAAAGAGGATAACGAAGCAGGGCCCAGACCAGTGGCTCCACTACACTACGACCTAGTCACAATGCTCCCTAGGGCCAGGCACAGAGAACTGCCATCATCAACTCACTGTCCTCCTCTCTCTCATATGTCTGTCTGCACCATCAGAGCTTCACGACCCTGAGAGACTGAATCACAGCAGGCAGTCCTGCCGTCAGGTGTGTCGAGCTATTACTTTGTATAGCTAGAAATTCCTAAATTAGCTTGTTCATTTATCGATCCACTGGCATTTAAGAAGTATACAGTACAATTTGTACAAGGCCAGAGTTTGAAATTGAAATTCCAGTGTTTATTGTGGAGCATTATCAAGAGTGAGGTCCTATTCTCTAAAAGTCGTTTCTAAGGTGGATAACAAATATCTTGACCTAGTATAATGGCAGTCTTTGGTGGAAAACAACAAAAGCTATAAATATAATATATAAAATAATATGTTGTAATCATCAGGGCCCTGCATTATTTCTTTATAAACTCTGAATCTCCTTCCTGTTCTACGCTGGCCTGTTCTAAAGGAGAATGGCAGCCATAGCAGGGGGTCATAGGGTCATGGCATTGGTTATAAAAGACACATATGAAAACAAACTGCCAAATTTTCTATGCAAATGCACGGAACATACAAACGGGCAAAGAGCCCCCTCACCTGCTATTCAAACTGGAATGTGAGACAAACAAGTTGATAGAGTTTATCAAAATGGCAGGCAATTAGAGTGTTTGTGACCTTGGTTTTGCCTGCTGAATTAGAGTAATTTCAGTGGTATGGAGTCATACGTGTTGGAAGAAAAAAGAATCACTGTAGCACTGCAGCTGCTCTGCTCCTGGACAGCCCTAAATGAAATATCCTAAAATCTATTAGGCTGAACAGCCCGAGGAGAGACTTTCTCTCACTATAGAAAAATTACAGTAAACTCAGGCAATCACGCCGCCAATCAATTATGCATGGATTATATTCTTCATGGACTGTGTAAAATGTCTTATGTTAATTTCTCTAAATATACATTCCTATTACTTTCCAGAGGCTGCCTCCCTCCGAATGCATTCCTTCCTTCCAAATGAGTGTTTCCCCAAAGATTTATCTGCCTCTCGCTGCTAAATGAAATGAAAAGGACATGGCTGGGATGTGACTCTTCCATATGTAACAGTCTGAGCCACAGAAAAGGCTTGGATGCTCTGTTCATCTACACACATTAAATAAATAGTCTCAAAACTACTGAGACAATCTGAAGATGTGCTGGACTGCCGGTTAGCACTATTTGTTCCAGCTCAATGTGTATATGAGAAACATTGAGAGTGAGAGAGGTAAAGAAGATAGAAAGAGAGAGAGAGCGGTAAAGAAGATAGAAAGAGAGAGCGAGGTAAAGAAGAGAGTAAGAGAGAGTGTGTAAGGGAGAGTAAGGTAAAAGGGGGGAGGGGTCAGCGTGGCCCTGGCCGGAGGGACGTTGACCTGACCTGTCTGGGGGTTGAAGCACTAAGTCATCCAGTCAGTCCCAGAGGTCCCCACTGTGCTGTGCTCTGAGGCCCTAAGCCCAGATGACTGATAATGACCTCTGTCTGTCTGGTCAGGCCCTGATGGAAGGTATTGACAGGCCTGCTGACCACTGATCAGTGTCAGTGAGCTGCTACAAGTGGTCAGTGTGTTAATAACGGGTGACCCTGTGGCCCCTGGACTCTGACCAGTCATGGCAGAATGTGTGTGTGTGTGTGTGTGTGTGTGTGTGTGTGTGTGTGTGTGTGTGTGTGTGTGTGTGTGTGTGTGTGTGTGTGTGTGTGTGTGTGTGTGTGTGTGTGTGTGTGTGTGTGTGTGTGTGTGTATGTGTGTGTGTATGTGTGTGTGTATGTGTGTGCGAGAGAGAAAGAGAGAGAGAGAGAGAGAGAGAGAGAGAGAGAGAGAGAGAGAGAGAGAGAGAGAGAGAAAGAGAGAGAGAGAGAGAGAGAGAGAGAGAGAGAGAGAGAGAGAGAGAGAGAGAGAGAGAGAGAGAGAGAGAGAGAGAGAGAGAGAGAGAGAGAGAGAGAGACATTGGGTATGAATTAGGTAGATACCTGACTGCTGAGCCTATGGCCCTAAAGGTTTTAACAAAGATAAACCAAATCAATGAATTCCTTGCTCGAACCTCAAAATATCTGATAGTGACACCCTAAAGACTCTGGTAGGTGCGCTATTTCAGTGTCACTTTGATTATGCTGCACATCATGGTTCACCAGCATCCCTAAACATCTAAAGAATAAGCTACAAACCAGCCAAAACTGCTGAGATTTGTACTTAAACTCCCCCCTCATACTCATCTGAAGGTCGAGCATTTTAATCAGCTAGGCTGGCACAGTAGCATTAATTCAACTTGGCCTGGTCTACATAATTATTACTGACTCAGCCCCCAGGTACCTATCAAATTATTTGACTTATATTAGAGATGTCCACCAAAACAACACCAGAACCAGAGACTCTGATATTGCCTGTTTTAAATGTAAGAGTCTATCTGGTAAGAACACCTTTTTATACACTGAGTATACAAAACATTAATAACACCTGCTCTTTCCATGACATAGACTGATTAGGTTAAAGCTAGGATCCCTTACTGATGTCATTTGTTAAATCCACTTCAATCAGTGCAGATGAAGGGGGTAGAGCGGTTAAAGAAGGATTTTTAAGCCTTGAGACAATTGAGACATGGAGTGTGTATGTGTGTCATTCAGAGGATGAATAGGTAAGACAAAAGATTTAAGTACCTTTGAACGGGGTATGGTAGTAGGAGCCAGGCGTACCGGTTTGAGTGTGTCAAGAACTGCAACACTGCTGGGTTTTCACGCTCAACAGTTTCCCATTTGTATCAAGAATGGTCCACCACCCAAAGGACATCCAGCAAACTTGAGACATTTGTGGGAAGCATTGGAAGGTGTTCCTAATGTTATATTGGCACTGTTGAGTGGAACAAACTACTACAGCAACTCAAAACAATGCCAACCATAACTTCATTTCAAAAGAATGTCAAAAGCTGGCTAATGATGGAGCAATAGAAGAAGAGATCATGTCTGTATGTAATGCTCTAGAGCCCTTAAACTCAACTCTGGACCTTGAAGCCAGTTCCTCCACTTTCTTTCATTGTTCCCCTCTAATCAGGGACTGATTTAGACATTGGACACATGGTGTGTGCAATTAATGGTCAGGTAGAACATAAAAACCAGCAGACCTCGTAGGGGAAGAGTTGAGTACCCCTGCTGTAGGCTATTACAATGTGGTCCTTTGTTTTGGTACAGTTGAAGTCGGAAGTTTACATACACATAGGTTGGAGTCATTAAAACTCGTATTTCAACCACTCCACAAATTTCTTGTTAACAAACTATAGTTTTGGCAAATCGGTTAGGACATCTACTTTGTGCATGACATAAGTCATTTTTCCAACAATTGTTTACAGACAGATTATTTGTATCACAATTCCAGTGGGTCAGAAGTGTACATACACTAAGTTGCCTTTAAACAGCTTGGAAAATTCCAGAAAATTATGTCATGGCTTTAGAAGCTTCTGAGAGGCTAATTGACATCATTTGAGTCAATTGTAGGTGTACCTGTGGATGTATTTCAAGGCCTACCTTCAAACTCAGTGCCTCTTTGCTTGACATCATGGGGAAATTAAAAGAAATCAGCCAAGACCTCAGAAGAAAACATTGTAGACCTCCACAAGTCTGGTTCATCCTTGGGAGCAATTTCCAAACACATGAAGGTACCACGTTCATCTGTACAAACAATAGTACGCAAGCATAAACACCATGGGACCACGCAGCCGTCATACTGCTCAGGAAGGAGATGCATTCTGTCTCCTAGAGATGAATGTACTTTGGTGCGAAAAGTGCAAATCAATCCCAGAACAGCAAAGGACCTTGTGAAGATGCTGGAGGAAACGGGTGCAAAAGTATCTATATCCACAGTAAAACGAGTCCTATATCGACATAACCTGAAAGGCCGCACAGCAAGGAAATAGCCACTGCTCCAAAACCACCATAAAAAAGCCAGACTACGGTTTGCAACTGCACATGGGGACAAAGATCGTACTTTTTGCAGAAATGATGAGACATTATTATCATATATCATAAGGTGAATGTACCAATTTGTAAGTCGCTCTGGATAAGAGCGTCTGCTAAATGACTTAAATGTAATGTAAATGAAATGTCCTCTGGTCTGATGAAACAAAAATAGAACTGTTTGCCCATAATGACCATTGTTATGTTTGGAGTAAAAAGGGGGAGGCTTGCAAGCTGAAGAACACCATCCCAACCGTGAAGCACGGGGGTGGCAGCATCATGCTGTGGGGGTGTTTTGCTGCAGGAGGGACTGGTGCACTTCACAAAATAGATGGCAACACGAGGAAGGAAAATTCTGGGGATATATATTGAAGCAACATCTCAAGACATCAGTCAGGAAGTTAAAGCTTGGTCACAAATGGGTCTTCCAAATGGACAATGACCCCAAGCATACTTCCAAGCTTGTGGCAAAATGGCTTAAGGACAACAAAGTCAAGGTATTGGAGTAGCCATCACAAAGCCCTGACCTCAATCCTATAGAACATTTGTGGGCAGAACTGAAAAAGCGTGTCTGAGCAAGGAGGCCTACAAACCTGACTCAGTTACACCAGCTCTGTCAGGAGGAAGGGCCAAAATTCACCCAACTTATTGTGGGAAGCTTGTGGAAGGCTACCCGAAACATTTGACCCAAGTTAAACAATTTCAAGGCAATGCTACCAAATATGAATTGAGTGTATGTAAACTTCTGACAGACTAGGAATGTGATGAAAGAAATAAAAGCTGAAATAAATAATTATCGCTATTATTATTCTGGCATTTCACATTCGTTAAAATAAATGGTGATCGTAACTGACCTAAGACAGGGAATTTTTACTCTGATTAAATGTCAGGAATTGTGAAAAACTGAGTTTAAATGTATTTGGCTAAGGTGTATGTAAACTTCCGACTTCAACTGTATGTGTTATAGTGGGTTAGCTCTACCATATCTAGGACTACTATGTTTATGTTGGTCATTTTTTAACCATTTATTTAAGAGAACCACAATGGAAGTACGTTATCTAACTTTTTTGTGTCATCCTAGCTGATTTTAAATGCATTATCCACATGTGTGGCTGTATTGTGTTTTTAATGATTCAAATAAATCTAACGAGCCTCCGTCTAATACACTTTGTCTGACCATAAGTTAAAAAATAAAATACTGCCATTCAAAAATACATAAATACTACATCATGTAAGCATCTTGCACGCACGCACCCACATACGCACACACACGCACACACACACACACACACACGCACACACACACACCCACACACACACACACATACGCACACACACTCCTCCATTGAGACCTCCTGTCTACTCCTTACTAACTTCCCAGACACTTCCTGATGATGCTACCAATGGCCCCCTCTTAGATTACATGCAACACAATCCACCCTTACACAACTCATTTATTTTCTTTCACTCTTTTTTTCTTTCTCGGTGTGTAACTGAGACCTTGAATATATACACATTTAATAGAACTAATAGAATCGTTATCAAATCCAGATCAATACACATCTAGCCCCAGCGTCCTTAAAAGGCAGCCATATTGAAATACAACACTGTCTGCTCTTCCTCCATCTGATGCTGCTGCCATCAGACAGGAATTACTAGACAGGCACATTACAGCTAATCAACCTTGTACAAAACACCCTTTATTAATGCATGTCTTTGATGCTGCATGGGAACCTTTCAAAGGGAATGCTGCAGTTGCTGTGCCTCAGACAACACAAATGAGATGCTTCCTATTACCTTGGATGGGATCGACTATGTGGCTGAGGTCAAACGAACTTAAGCCTCTATGTCTCATGAGGCATAGGCCACTACAGGGAATCAAACTGAACTAAAACGTTTTGTTTTCTCCCTCGCTGCATCTCATTTTCTTATACAGAAATGTTTGGGTAAATGTGTAGTTGTAAGTCGCTCTGGATAAGAGCGTCTGCTAAATGACTTAAATGTAAATGTAAATGTAGTTTTTAACAAGGCAGGGTGAGGGGAAATTGATACAAATCTACCAATTTCACTATGGCTAAATACAGCATGAGGATCAATTGAACTTCTATTTGGTATTGGTAATGAGGACATGAACATTGCAACAGCTTTCTTCTGTGAACGAAGGAGAGGACCAAAGCGCAGCGTAGCCAATGTTCATCATGTTTAATGAAGACCATAAACTTGAACACTACAAAATACATAAACAACAAAACGTGAATACCGAAACAGTCCTATCTGGTGCAGAGACACAAAGACAGAAAACAACCACCCACAAAACCCCAACACAAAACAGGCTACCTAAATATGGTTCCCAATCAGAGACAATACCAAACACCTGCCTCTGAATGAGAACCATATCAGGCAAAACAACAAACCCAACATAGAAACACAACACATAGATAACCCACCCAAATCACACCCTGACCACACTAAAACACAGAAAACACAAAAGAACTACGGTCAGAACGTGACAAACATGACCCTCTCACAAAATATTCCAACCTGACATCTTTGTGAGGGCTGGGACCCTAAACTAACAGCTTTTTTATTTCACATTTTCTACTGCAGACATTCACTGCTGGTCACCAAGCTGGGGTTTTATGATTCAGGGTCATTTCACTGACCCCTGAGACGCAGGATAAATCAGTCATCCTTATTGTGATAAATCTCACAATTCGCCCTGAAATTCACCTATGCAATTTTGATGAGCAAGAACAGTAAGTCAAATCCGTTTTTATTTTCTCGTTTTAAATGTACAGTAATGTTAAACCTTTCCAAACTGTCCACATTTCTGTCTCTGATAATTAAATGTGTTTATGTAACCCTTTTTTAAAAACGGAACTTCATTTTAGACTGAAATCTGCTCTGCATTTGTTGCACAACAAAGTCAAAACATTAATACAATCAGTAGAAAATAAGCACTTCTCTCATAAAATAACAAAATAAGGACATACAAATTCATGGCCATATCTAGTACCAAGCTCATCCTGCTGCCAGCCTTACTTAGGAGCGTATGTGACAGTCACTTCCAACAGCATCGCACCATTCTATAGAGGTAACTTTCCTGATCAATCAGCAATCAATATTCTGGAAGTCTTCCCTCTCAGCAGTCCTCCCGGTAACAGCGTTAAACCTCACCCACACAAATAATTCCATTGGTTGATAATTCCAATTTTTGGCTAAAACTTCCTTTCCAATAACCTGGATGGACGTTGACAGCTAACTGTCACATTATAAAGTCTGGCCTTAGTTCTGTGAATAGTGGAGGATGTCTGGGATGGGATGTTATTGAAGAGATCAGCAGGTAGCTCATTTCCCCATGGAAAGCCCCCGGGCCCCGGGCCCTGGGCTGGTCAGTGGGGATCAGCTTCAACCACAGTCCTGCTATATGCAGACAGAGAGGGGGACTCTATATGCACACAGAGCAGAGGGAGGACTGGAGGAGACCACCATGACAATCATGCAGTTTGGGGACTGAGGTGCCACCACTGTTCATCATCTGACCCTGAACACCCAAAATACCACCCCTTAACTGGCTCCTGGGCAGATACTAATAAATGACACGTGTATTGTGTAAATATTCATCAACGCACACAAATGCAAATAAACAAACTCATGCATATTGACAGTGCGGATGCCTCAGGGAAGTGAAAGTTATTAATTTGAACTCCTGTATTCGGTGAACTAAAAACATCACCTGAATCTTTTGATTCTTCTGTTGTAACAGCGAGTAAAGACAAATTCCTGGAGAGGAGAGATGGAGAGAGGAGCTGACCTGCCGACAGACAGATCTGACGAGAACAACCCTAGTCAACACCCGCTGTGGTTCAGGAACCCACAGTCTTGGTTGTGTCCCTACGATCACACATCATTATTTCACACAAAACACACAATACAGCTACTGTCTGTTGGTTAAAGTAACTATACCACAGCTGCAGCAAGTACAGTAATAATATTACTATAGAAAGAGGTGGCTCTAAATTAATATGATTGCTCATATAATTAATGTAATCATTCATATTGACAAATTCCACATATACTTGTCCCCAGTCTCATTTGATTCAATATGGTATACATAATATTTAATAATACTGTACATTTATATTATTTTACATCCTTACATCAATAATCACTACCTTTACCTTTACCCATTAATTCTTCATTATCTTAAATGTTGATTAGATGTGATCTCGGTATACTTTGGAGCGTGTCTGTATTTGTCTTTATTTAGAAAGTGTTATAGTAGTTAACGCTGTAAACAATATTTGTTTTCTATATTGATGTTAAGTACTGGAATATATGAAATATAAAACATATGAACCAATTACAAAAACATAACTGTGACATGACAAAAACATTTAAAGGTTGATGTATTTTACACTACAATGGAGTTCTTTGTTTAATTTGGAATGGATATATTTTTTTATCAATTTTAAATCAGTTCCCAATGCAATCAGTTGTTGAGGTCTTTACTGTCTCATATTCAAAGCAAACATACGTTTACAGATGTGATCATTTTATGTTTACCAAATTGTGTGCAAACTTTTACATAAAATGCAGTGCAATGAATTATATTAATTTGTTATCTAATTTGCTGAAGCAAATAATTGAAAGGGTAAATAATTGTGTGATACTCATACATTCTACAACAGGGCACTAAAAGACTCTGAATAAAATAATGATTGGACACATGCTAAAAACAGGTTAATCTGGATTATTCTGATGTCCAGACTGAGCTGAGCGCCACTGAGCATGTGCAGTCCACCCTTGACCTTTGCAGTGAGAGCATTCTAACCAACTCTAGTGGTCAGAGGTCAGGTGTGGACAGAGAGATGTCCCCAGACTCAGTCAAACTAATGCAGAGAAACATCTGTTGTCACCCTGACCGTCCCACACAGCTGTCCCCTCTGAGCCAGGCAGGGCTGGGCCTGGGAACTGCTCAAAGTCAAGTGCACACTCCACTGCCATATGCTGCTGACTGGACAGCACTGCATCACTCCAACTGGACATTGGAACATATTGTTTATAGGGAGTCATTTATCTTCAGTAAAAGGCACACAGTATCCAGTTTCAATTTCACACAAAATGCTGAGTTTGTACTTGAATATATCAGTATGAATATTGAAATAAATCTGTATTTTTATACTTTATGTTACGGCATCCTGAAAGTAAAAAACATGAAGCAGAATACAGTCTGTGAGTGGTCTGAATGGGACCTTCTTAATTCTGTAAATTACAAAAAATGACAATCTTGTCATTATAGCCTATTGTAATCTATTTTTAAACTAAAACCAAAATCTATGTGGTAATATTTGAAAATGCTCTTGACTCTTGTTCATTTTTTTGGTTCATTTAATGATGGATGGTCAATCTCCAACTTATTATATTATATCAGTAACTACATGGGGATGCTCTCCCTGGTTCTGTCGGTGCTGACCTGGCATCCAGTAATTGAGGTTGATATGGGGTGGGGACTGGGGATATACTGAAAGAGAGTCTGGGAGGGTTCAGAGGGCAAGAGGTGGTCTCAGAGTCACCAGACGAACAGCACCTGAGCACGCACGCGCGCGCACGCACACACGCACGCACGCACGCACGCACGCACGCACGCACACACACACACACACACACACACACACACACACACACACACACACACACACACACACAGACACCAGCCTGATGACAGAGAGATCACCTCTATTCACTTCCTCTCACTTACCTCCCCAGCCTAACATTAGGCTTTAAAGGAACCATCAAATGATGTCAATACCTGGATCAATAGCTCAGGACATCTCAGTTTCCCCTGCAGCAAATGAAGTGTATTATACAGCTCCTCTCAGCCTGGGCGCTAGCTACAACTACAGGGGCTACTGCTGCTACTGCTCTCGGCTTGGTGAGTTCCCGCTACATAGCTGCATGCTACATTGCCCCCTGGGTAATGTGTTGCTGATCTGGACCTGCTGGGCTCAGGACTGCATAGGTACCATGCACAGATCTCATCCATCACACAGCATGTGTCATTACTGTCATTTAAAATACATTTAAAACAAGTCTATGGACCAAAAAAAAGGTGTCTTTCTCTATTCACCCAATCCAGCTCACATACTGATATCTCTGCTTTTGTGGAAGGTCTCAACTTGTGTATAGTGTTATATGCTTACGTCTTAGTTAATCAAATTACAAAAAACTACAACATTTTAGTGGTATATCGTAACAAATATTCAAATATATTCAATATTTTCTGCAATGTACAATATGGAAATGGTATGATAATAAATAACAACCTTTTGGTCCACAAATGAGTACAGAGTTGTAATCAGAGAAGTGATGAAGGATCCCAGGACAAAACTCCATTGATGGGTGTTTTTTTTTCTCGGGTTCTAGCAGGTGCTAAATCACATGTCAATGTGACAGAGCCAGCCCAGTCAGTCCACAGCGGGCCGTGCTCATCGCTAGAGAGGTTCAGTATCAGAGCAGCACACTGTCCTGTAAAATAGAATGCCACACAACCTTAATTGCATACTCCCCAATCACTGCTTAAATGTAACCTTCTTCATCTCTTCCCCTCGTTCTCGCTCTCTCCCTCCCTCCCTCATTCTCGCCCTTAGAGGGGGACAAATTAAGTGTGTTCCTCATGAGGTCTCCACATATTTCAGTGGGGGAGTAAACCGGTCTGAAGGATGTGGGATGGATATATTATGTATATGGAAAACCAGCGAGGAGGTTTAAGGAGCAGGCTGCTTGGTCAGCACTGAGCGTACTGGAAATGCAAGCAGACAAAGTGTACACAGGGTTATGGATCTACCCTTGTATGTAACTGAGCAAGGTCTTTTGACCCAAATGTAATTATTTTACCCCCCCCGGCCCTCCCTTTCCCCTTCCTTTCCCCCCTCATTAAGACCTACCACAGTTTTCCAAGAAGAAAAGTATTTTAATATTTGTTTATGCAAAGGTATTTGTTTAGATTAAGCATTATGAACTGGTATGCTGATGTGGTTGGACAGAACTATCAGTAAGGATAAATGTCCCTACGTAAAATAAAAGATGACTCGCAATGTATTAT
Source organism: Salvelinus fontinalis (assembly GCF_029448725.1). Classification (NCBI taxonomy): domain Eukaryota; kingdom Metazoa; phylum Chordata; class Actinopteri; order Salmoniformes; family Salmonidae; genus Salvelinus; species Salvelinus fontinalis. The sequence continues at coordinate 67,563,510 of NC_074668.1, read as the reverse complement.
TTGTGGCCATTTACTTTTCTAACTATGCAGTATAAGCTCTACATTACTATGAATATTAGATGTATGGATTTGTGTTGTAGAGAAATCAAACAGTATATTTGGCATCCCTCTATTGTAACGTAGTTCAACACTATACAGTACCTTCAGAATGTATTCACCCCTTTGACTTTTTTCACATTTTGTTGTGTTACAGCCTGAATTTAAAATGGATTAAATTGAGATTTTGTGTCACTGATCTACATGCAATATTCCAAATTAATAAAATTAAAAGCTAAATTGTCTTTTCAATAAATATTCAACTCTTTTGTTATGGCAAGCATAAATAATTTTAGGAGTAAAAATGTGCTTAACAAGTCGTATAATAAGTTGCATGGACTCTGTGTGCAATAATAGTATTTAACATGATTTATACATGATTAGCCCATCTATGTACCCCACACATACAATTATATGTAAGGTCCCTCAGTCGAGCACTGAATTTCAAGCACAGATTCAACCACAAAGACCAGGTTTTTTCCCCAATGTTTCGCAAAGAAGGGTACTTATTGGTAGATCGGTAAAAAAAGCATTGAATATCCTTTTGAGTATGGTTCAGTTATTAATTACACACAGTCACTACAAATATACAGGCACCCTTCCTAACTCAGTTGCCAGAGAGGAAGGAAACAGATCAGGGATTTAACTATGAGGACAAAATTCTGGATGGATCAACAACATTGTAGTTACTCGTCAATACTAGCATAAATGACACGGTGAAAAGAAGGAAGCCTGTACAGAATAAAAATATTCCAAAACATGCATCCTGTTCGCAATAAGGCACCAAAGTAATACTGCAAAAACTGTGGCAAATAGATTTACTTTTTGTCCTGAATACAAAGCATTATGTTTGGGGAAAATCCAACACATCACTGAGTACCACTCTTCATATTTTCAAGCATGGTAGTGGCTGCATTATGTTATGGGTATGCTTGTCATCGGCAAGGACTACAGAGTTTTTTATGATGAAAATAAACGGAATAGAGCTAAGCACAGGCAAAATAATAGAGGAAAACCTGTTTCAGTCTGCTTTCCAACAGACACTTGGAGACAAATTCACCTTTCAGCAGGACAATGACCTAAAACACAAGGCTAAATATACACTGGAGTTGCTTACCAAGACGACATTGAATGTTCCCAAGTGGCCTAGTTACAGTTTTGACTTAAATTGGCTTGAAAATCTGTGTCAAGACTTGAAATTGGCTGTCTAGCAATGATCAACAACCAACTTGACAGAGCTTGAAGAATTGTTCAAAGAATAATGGGCAAATATTGTACAATCCAAGGGTGCAAAGCTCTTAGAGACTTTCCCAGAAAGACTCTGTAATCAGCTGTAATCACTGCCAGTGATTCTAAAATGTATCGACTCAGGGGGTTGAATACTTATTTAATCAATAAATATTAGTGCTTTATTTTCCATTAATTCAAAAGAAATGTGATCATTTTTCTTCCATTTTGATATTACAGAGTATTTTCTGAAGATTGTTGACAAAAAAAATACAATTAAATACATTTTAATACCACTTTGTAACACAACAAAGTGTGGAAAAAAGTCAAGGGGTGTGAATACTTTCTGAAGGTGTACATCTGAGATGTACATCTAAAGGAAGTGGATGAGAGGATGAGGAAAGAGAGGAGGTGCGCAGGCGTTATCCAGCCACACAGTGTAGCCTTGGAGCACTCTCCTCTCCTCCATCCTCTCTGGTCACATGACCAGGGTGCCGGCACCACATCCTCGGCTCAGGGAGGGGCCAGCCCAGCGCGTATACTGCTGCTCGCTCGCTCCACCATTTTGTGTGAGTACCTGGCTCATTTGTTTACCTGCATAATAGTAAATGTGTCATTCAGGAATTATAATATAATCTCTAACCATAATTGTACTTTGTTTTAATCTCGAGCCAGTGTTTCTGGTTGTGGTGAATATGTGTTATGGTAGCTAGACGGGTGGATGCTGTAGCCAATGAATCAGAGGGTATCAGTGCACCCCAACCGCATCCCCCGCTCCCCTTTTTATTTAATGTCGTCTTATCTCTCCCTCTCCCCTTTCTCCTCTCCTCTCCATGCTCCTGCCAGGCCCCTCTCCTCCCTGTGTTCCTACGTGTGAGACACATATGGTGCAGTGAAATTGCTGTCTGCGAGAGCATGCCTCTGCCTGTCCAGACTTCATCAGAGGGATTAAAGAATAGGATGGAAAAAATCCTAATAAAATGATGATAGCGGGGCCAGTGTGGTTTTTCTCCTCTGTCTCTCCATCTCTCTCTCTCTCCCCCTCAGACTCTGTTTTAAGTAGAGTGGAACATCAGATGACAGAGAAGCCACTCAGGGTGGGGTATAGCAGTTTGCGGGGAAAGGTTGTCTGGCCGGTGGGCTGGACGAGGTTTATTTCGCTCTAAAAAGGGCTCACTACAAAGAGAAACCAAATTACACCGAGAGCGCTGTTCCTCCGTCAATCCAGCCACTGTGTTCACTTAAAAGCTGTGTCCAATTAAAAAAGGGAGTCAGAAGTGAAGCAGGAGTTTTCTTTCATGATTACTACCCATCTCCTCTGATGTGTTCTCTCCTAAAAAAACAAACAAAAGGCAAAAAAGTCCCCCTGCAAGCAAAATAGAGAAGTAGAAATGTGTGTCGAGGTGGGGTTATTACCCACTCAGAGCAGGGGATTGATGGGCCAGAGGACAGGGGAGAGAGGGAAGAAGGAGGGATATTAAGAAGGTAGGGAGGGAGGTCACACCAAGACCCTATCAGACAATCCCACACGCTTTCATCTTAGCTTGATGTGACACTGATCAAGGGAGCAGGTCATTACTGGGCCTCCCATCTCTGTTATTACCAACCAACACTACAGAGTTATTGCTACCATCATCAGAATTATCCTGAAATACCCAGAGCCTAACTATGGGGACTAGCTAGCCTAATGTCCTTTTATCTTCCCGTTCTTTACCCCTAGATTTAAAGGTAGAAGAGTTACTACTGAAAGGAAGTCATTCAGCAGTGTATGAAAATACATTATCCTTTTCAAATAGCTATCAACACACTAACTCTACAAAGTATGAATTTAAGATATATATTTTCCTTATTATAGCAGTATAAAATGTAAAATACCCTATAACCACAAAATAGTAAAATTGCACATATTTTTATATGGAGAATAATACCGAATTTGAGGAAATCTAAAAATGATATGGCTTGTTGAGAGTAAATAAACAAATATAGATAATGTCTATGTACCTTTGTTCAAACAATGCACACAAATATGGTTTCATGATGATCCTACTAAATGCAAGTAAACAAGAATAAATATAATGGTTTATTCTGGGAGTTTCATAAACCATCCCTGCTCCCGTATTTGAGACAACAAAAATACAATCTTGACATCTTGCCCTAACAGCAGATAATATTTGCTGTTAAGAGACCCATTTTCTTTTGTTCCAGGTTTTTATAAACCCAAGACACTTGAAATATAATCCCAGTTCAAGAAATAGTATTTGCCACAGGGCGAGGTAAATCTCTTGGCAGGGACTTTCAAAGGGTTGGCCTGGGTTTGTTTACAATTGATCTTATTTAAAAGTGAATTTTTATTTTACTTTTCAAATGCGTGCTTTCTGCCGTGATCTCACGGGTCAACACCATGATGAATGCCCTTTTTTCTATTTGGAAACAAAAAGTGAAATAATAAGAGGATCATTATAGACAGAACCTCTGGTCCTCCCCGGGTCGCCAACTCCTGCATGCACTATGAAACACATGCAAGATATCATCTTCAACTGCAGACAGTCAGACTGCACCTCAACTACAGACAGTCAGACTGCACCTCAACTACAGACAGTCAGACTGCACCTCAACTACAGACAGTCAGACTGCACCTCAACTACAGACAGTCAGACTGCACCTCAACTACAGACAGTCAGACTGCACCTCAACTACAGACAGTCAGACTGCACCTCAACTACAGACAGTCAGACTGCACCTCAACTACAGACAGTCAGACTGCACAGAGACATCCCCAGTGAGAAACCAAATAAATAAAAATTACACTGCCTAAAATATGCTCATTATTGTGATTGATCGCAATAGGATCTGCAAAATTTAAGATATAGGTGAAAATGTGTCATACTTATATTTAAAACAGCAAGGTGTGTGTGTGTGTGTGTGTGTGTGTGTGTGTGTGTGTGTGTGTGTGTGTGTGTGTGTGTGTGTGTGTGTGTGTGTGTGTGTGTGTGTGTGTGTGTGTGTGTGTGTGTGTGTGTGTGTGTGTGTGTGTGTGTGTGTGTGTGTGTGTGTGCGTGTGTGTGTGTGTGTGTGTGTGTGTGTGTTGGCTTGTATAAAACAGCTGGTTCTTTCATTGTTTAAAAGTCTGTATTCTGCCCTAACTGCTCTCTCTGTCTGCCTCTCCCCTCTGAGAGCAGTAGTGACCCCTGTGACCAGTCACCAGCGAGAGACAGAGAGAAATAGAGAGAGAGAGAAAGAGAGAGAGAGAGACAGAGAGAGACAGAGAGAGATAGAGTTTTGTCAAACCCCTTCTGTCCTAGCTAATTTAACCCCTTCACCCCTGACTATTATTCTATTGAAAGAAGGATGGAGATTGAGCAGAGACAATAAAACATCATTAATCTTTAGACTCAGCTTGAACTTGAATAGTTTACTAAGTAACCTACTACTGACGGTGACCAGAGAGTCATCTGCCCCAAGAGTAGAGGAGAGAGGTGAAGAGGTAGAGACAGTGTTTAGAGGAGGAGGAGGAGGAGGAGGAAGGAGGAGTGTCCCTCCCCTGACCAGAGCCAGAGGCAGAGCCAGAGGCAGAGGCAGGCTGTGTTCAGAGGGAAGGTCAGGGACTCTGGGTCTGTGTTAAAGCCCACCATTCCCGGGGAACACAGGAGACAAGCAGAGGGCAGCACCACAGTGGGATGGCCCCAGTAAAGAGCCCTTCATGTGGACTACACCTGGGGGAGCCCAGGGGCTGTGGTGCCCACACAACCACCGGGCTTGAGCAGATACAGGATACACCACAGCAGCTACTGTACTACAGTACACACAACCATTCATTCACAGACACCAGAGCAAAACACTGAGCTACTGTACAGCTTCACAACACAGCTGGGCTTTCACATAGACATAGTGGGAAACAGTCTACCACACATACAAACACAGGGAGAGACACAGCGTAACTACACAGGGTGTTTCACAGAATCTCTCACAGATTTACGACATTCCCATCAGTAAACATTGTCAATTTAAAGCAAATACATTGATAAGACACATTTAAAGCAACCAAAGTAACAATTACTAATACTGTTATCAAGTATATGATATCACAGTGACTAGTTCTTCTCTAAAACCAGTCAAGGCAACACTGTAGGTCGAGTGTGACAGCATTGCACCACAAGACTGAGTTACGGCCCAGGCCAAGCTAGCGTTTTAAAACTAGGTCTCTGTTTATTGTGTCTTACTTTAACTGATGAGAGGGTCCCTGGGGCCCCTGCATGTTCCCTGAAACCCCCTGCAAGGCTCTTCAGGTTAACATGCTCAGTTTGACTATCAGATCAATAGTTGTAAATTACTTCATCACACCAAGGAGGCAACTTTCTGGCCAGGATTGGTCCCACAGTTACTACTGACAGGACAGTGTACTGGGGGAGCCCCAGTCAGAGTGGCTAGAAATGTCCTAAATGTACACCTACAGGTAATTCTACTGTAAATGCACTGATATGTAAGGACAGAGATTTGGGTCATGTGTATATAAAAGATTTTCTAATAAATTCTAGGCCTGTATTTCAAAGCAACAGATTAGTTCATTAATTGTATTTTTCATATTCCTGTCAGTATGGTCAACAACAAAAAAAGGTAGACTTTGATTGAACACAAATACTGTTTTTGAAATGCAGAAGGAAACTACTAAGAATACAATATTGTGTCAACACATAAGCTGTAGTAAGTCTATACAGTAAATTACATAAAAGTAATCACCACACACTGTTTTGCATGGGTTTAGATGCAACCAGTTGAGAGAAGCAGAGAGGTGAGGGATCAGCTCTGATATCACACAGCCTTTGTGCCCCTCTTTTGTTCTTATAGGATGGGGGTTAATGCCAGTCCCAAACCTCCCCAAAATGCCCCCAAAGCCTCGGAGTTGGAGTGTGTAATGGGACCTGGCAGAGTGTTGGTTAATGGGGGGCAGAGGGCCGTGGATTTGGGTCGGAGATGTATTCATGTGTGTGGCGTCGCGCCTGGACCCAGGGTGACACTCTTCATCCTCACTGCCTCAGGCCAGGATTAGGACCGGGGCTGGGAAGAGCGCCGCGCGGCAGCCTCACAAAGCCAGCCTCACAAAGCCAGCCTCACAAAGCCAGCCATAATACAAAATCATTTTCATATTAACCTCGCCTCTCTTCTCTGGGCCTGACAGTGGACAGGCCTACTCTCTTTGGTGCTCAAATTATCCTCAATTACTGGGGAAAGGCCAGGCGAGGGGACGTCACCTAACCTTCACCATCTGTTAGTTTCAAAGCCCCGGCAGCCGGCCTGCCCGCCTGTCTCCTGCCTCAACTGACCTTTCTGCCTTGGTCCGCTCCTGCACCCTACGCCCCTCGACCGCCCCGTACACCAGCCCTCTCCGGACACAGCTGGGAGGTGCGTGTGCACACATCACATTAGGGAGGAGGAGGGGGGGAAAGGTTATGTCACACTTCTTCAACTAAGGTATGAATATTCAAAAGCAAGCAAAGAGCAGGGAGTCATGTTTGAATAGAATATTGCTTTTTATGCATTTTGATATGTGCAAAGTCCCTGGTTTAAGTGCATATGGGCTATACTCAAATATTAGCTAGAATAAAAAGCTTTTTGAAACATCCCGTAAACTTTTTGTTGAATTCATTCAAATTAATAAATGCAGTATATTGATAAAAACTGACATTCATTTAACAAAACCAATACAATGCACCACAATATTTCCATGTCAATTTTGAAAGTTAGAATGCTAATTATTCCCCAAAAAATGCAGAACAAGCTTTGTGGTCAACTCCAACACAATTCCTTATTTGCAGCAAATTTTAATATGCTTATTTTGTTTATAAAGTGAAAAGAAAATATGCTCAATAAAACGTTGTTTACATTATTCATTAATATATATTAATTGACTTGTGAGCTTTACTAGATTGAGATGAGATGAGTCAACATATAAAAAGTAATGATTTATAATTACAGCCCTGCTATATGTTTGTATGCTTGTGCTTTTATCTGTCTCTTAACTTACATATAAATATAACAGCACTTGGCTTTAATTAAACATTCATCTGTGTTTGGGATTGTGCTAGTGAAATATTGAAGAGCTCTTATTTCTCATATAGCACATGCCCTTCTGAATAATTCAGCCAGTATTTTCTGTTTGTTTATAACCTGTGTTTTAGCAGTTCCACAGTGTGTGTCCATTTGGTTTGTCTGCAGCCTGCCATCAGCCAGTCAGCCGGCCTGGACGCTCAGGAGGCCCCTTTCTCTGGTCATCTGGCACGGCTCTGAAATAACTTCTAATAAGTGGGATAAATAATAGATGGGCTGTACACTAAAACCAAGCTGAGAGGAACAGGCCTGGGCCAAGGACAGACAGACAGGCAGGCAGGTCCCAGACCCTCCCCAAGCCCAGCCGCATCACACACGCTCCGCTCCAGACACAGACCCATACAGGTTAGGGGTCATGGACTTGACCTTGTGGCCCCCAGGAGAGTCTTCACTTGTTTTTTGGTATAATTTGGGATTATTCTGCAGGAGGCCCAGGCTCAGATAGCATTATGCTTCATTATCCTCCCCTCCTGTCTGTCTGCAGGACAAGACCAGATGCATCACCAGTCCATTTTACTTACACCTTTACAAGCCTTTAATCAATACCTCCAATTGACATGATTGCCCATTTAAATACATTTCAATTGCCAACGACAAATTATTGTATGTATTGCTGTTTCACAATTTGTTCCTTTCCTAATATGTTTTGCCCTATCGTGAGAATAGCATTATAAAATATTTTCAACATGTAGAAAGGTTTGTTGGGAAGCTACTGAAATCTATCTTTAGAGAAGAAAAATATAGAGAGAAAAAACAGCTTTTAAAGAATTGGACTGGAAATATGCTTGCAAGGAAAAATATGCTAAACGAACTATGCTTTTCACATTTTTGTCACTTAAAAAGGAGCCTGATATTTTTCAGATATACCCTAAAAAGAGTGATCATTAGTATTATGTGTGCTTCCCTCTAAGAGGGTCCCTGTGGGGGACACTTTTGTAGAGACATCCTTTCTGATATCAAACAAACCCTTCATGCATTAATATTGCATTAGCCCCAGTATCACAGACAGTCTGCTCAGTCAGGTACAGAGCAATTCATTGACATGTCCTCGTCATATTAACATTACACTTATCAAAGTAGAACGGGAAAATTACAGCAAAATGTGCAAAATTATAGCTGAATTTCCCTGTTTTATGAGCCCAGACTAAAGAGAAGAACAGACAATAAAATGCTTATTTAGGTCACATATTATATGTATTGCACAACAAAGACAAATGCCGCAGGAAAAGCGTGTGTGAGGGGGGGGTCAAAATACGACACGCATCGCCAATCATGGCCAGTAGAGCTGCCCCCAACGCAGACAGCGCGAGGGGGTGCCAATCTCTAGCGAGAGACAGGTGCAAGGCGCTGGCTACTGTAATATCGGTAAATACATTTATATTTAAAATGTACTTTTTTCATCATTTCTGTCAATGTTTTTTTTCCTATTTTGCTTTCTTGTTTTTTGCTGTTGTTGTGTGTGTTTATCAAAAAAATTGGTTTACAATGAAAATGTATCTAGTTTGTTTACAAAAATCAGTCTCATATTTTAATCAAAATAATATAAATGTGAATACTCCATTTCAGGCAGTCGAATTTAAAATACATGAAAAAAATTTTTTTAAAAACGTATATTTACTGTATATACAATTGATATAGGCTAGTGGTATTGGGGGACTGCTCTTTGGTCATTTGGTAATTCTGTTATAATTCTGTGATTATAGTAGCCTATTTACTGTTTGCCTGTTGGGGATTAGCGCCCTCTCTATGCTTGGGCACTGTGCCATCTACAAAATTAACCAAATAAGTTCTTAGCACGTGTCAGGTTGATACATCACTGGCTAACAAAAGCGAATCTCTTTAAAAGGAGGCTGGGAGGCGGACGCGTGCTTGTTTCTGTGCCAAAGTTAGTCAGTCTCATTTGAATGTGAATAGTGTTTACCACTGAGAGCTGCATGTAAGGACCTTCTGGTTAGAATACACAACAAGCCCGTTTTCTAAAGGTTTTCAATCAGACTGTAATAATTAGCCGACCCCCCCTGAACCAATTAGGGAAGATTATCCTTTATCGCGGGGTAATAGCCTGTATTAATTACCCCGTAGCCAACTGTTGAGGAATTTGGCAAGTGATCCAACAGACAATGACATGTTTATTGTATCCATTTAGTATTCATTACATTCTAATAGGGCCATTATTAGGGTGATTGCAACAACGACCAAATCTGCTAATTCTGACTACCATAGGCCTGTATTTTATCATTTAGAAAATACAGTTTAGCCTATAATAATTTTCTTTCTCTGGTGTAGTACAAATGAATGCCGATTACATTGATGCATTTATAAAATATAGATAAATTATGAATCAATTTAAAAACCATAAAACACAAAATAAGATCTGTCTATTTGTGTACGCTAAATATACAGTACATTCTTAGAAAAAAAAGGTTCTGGAAATAACCAAAAAAGGTGCAATGTTTGCTTCATATATGGAACCCCTTAAGGTTCTATATAGAACCGAAATTAAATGGTTCCATATAGAACCCTATGTGGAACCCAAGGGTCCTATATGGAACCAATTTTGGTTCAGTGAAGAAGAACCCCTGGGGTTCTGATCAAAGAACCCTACAAAAGCGTTTATATAGAACCTTTAGGGGTATCATATATGAAGCAAGCAATTGAACCCCTTTTGGTCCTATATCCAGAACCTATTTTTTTCTAAGAGTGTAGGCCTAATAACATCTCTCCTGTTCTCCAAGACGCTGCTGCAATGCAGTGCAGTCATCTCTGTTTCCTTGTATCAGTACAGCACTCCACCTAAACCTGTTTATTGTTAGAACATACGAATCTACAAAGTAATAGGAATAGGAATACTTTTGTTCTATTTGCTTACCTTTACAAAGAGCGACAGTATAAATAGTAAGACTGCACAGAAACTCTGGAGCGAACTGACCTGGAGCAAATGTTTTCATTGTTCATGTATTTTTATTTGACATTAGGTGGGCAAATAAAAATAATACATATTTGAAACGTTGCCACTATCTTAGACCTTCTATCAATCTGAAGTCGCTTTACAATCTTCCGAAATAGCAAAGCCTTTTCTCCTTTACGTTTGTTGAACTCCCTCCGTTCGTTCTCTTTCCTCTGCTAGACATAAATAATCACGTTTATTCATACAATTTTCATAGTTTTCCAATGTCTTTTCTTCTATCTAAGAACCAAAGGGGATTCATACATCAAAACATAACGCAGTTATTTCAACAAATGGTGCAGGTTTAAACTCTGTCTCGCGGCAAATATGGGCCTGCAGTCTTCCGTAAATGATGTCATATAAAAATAGCAACCTCAATGCAGGATGCAAAAGTATCTATTCCCAATTTTTTTTGATCATTAATCAATTAACATTTGTGAAACAAAATCCGTTTTTAAAAGGGAAGACCAGTGCATCATGCAAGCTGTGTAGCCAAGCTAGACCACAAGGACACTCAGGGCACAGCAAAATAAATAATAAATACGTGTTTCTATTTATAAAGGTAATAGTATTACTCTCTGTCGTCTACTGAAGGTGACAATAAATCTGCAGGTCTGGACAACTGTCAATGTATAAAGCACATCTCGGTTTAGGAAAAGTCTCGGTTTAGGAAAATACTTTTAAACGTATGATGATGGTGTTGATGATGATACTTATGATGATGCAATTAATCATATTCCACAATTATAATCCACAACATGTTTACTACTATGGCCTGATCATATCCCATAATAATAACTCAGAAACTCATTGGTGACCATTTGTCACACTGCGTCCGGAGACACCAAGGCATTTATATGGTTCTCATTTCACCACTAAAGAAACGCTGCCCATCATCTTTAGAACTCCTAACTTAACATCGGCAAGTTCGAGGTCTCTGGTTCCGTTGCAAATGACTGTGACAAGGTTCAGGACCGACCAAACTACCTCAAAACACGGATGGCACACGGCTGTCTTGGTAGAGTCTTCCGGTATGTAACTCAGATTTAGGTCAAACTCTTGGGTTTAGCCTAAGCTTTACATATAATTACTAATTGCATTAAATAATAATAAATATAATAATAATGATGATGATTATTATTATCATTTTAAAAATTATCTCAAAAGAGACGCATATAGTGGCTATTAGCATGATTATGTAACTAATTCTCTAGACCACTCGATCACTTCAAATGTGCCTTAGCGTTCATCATTATCGCACCACAACTCTACAATACGAGTCTACCCTCACTGCTGTTTACGTATAGAAATGAAATGCTGCATCGGTATCTCTAGTTGACAATTGTTTTCTAAACAAGAATAAGAAAAAAAATAACTCTTTTTAGAAGAAAGAGCTTGGAATAGTTGATTTGTCAAATGAATCCACGGTGAAAACGGTGAGCAAACTGTTAGCATCCATGAGGCAAAATATCCCATCAAATTATGAAATATCTAATAGATCACACATTTTGGTGTTCAGTTTTATTAGCATCTGTATGCCCATTTGTAGCCTACTATCCTGAATGCAGTCAAGTTTAGTCAATTACACTTCTCTTTTACTGTAGGCTATATTTAAGGAAATATAGGATATATCCCACACTAGGGAAACAACGTCAGGGGAGAGTTCCTGTATATTTTCTGACAAAACTTTATTAACTTGAAACTGAATCGTAGACAGTAACTCAGGTAAATTCAATGAAACATTAGAGCATCTTGAGAACAACTAATTTAAGCAACTAATTTAAGCATGGCATTACAACAAGTAGACATCATTTCAGAGACCTTTAGAATCTAATAGCCCTGTAAATGTAAATGTTGTGTTTGGTTGTTTAAGAAAATACAGATTTAAAAACGTCAAGAAAAACATTAAATCAAGGTACACAATTTCACAATAAAGTTAAAGGCTATTTGCTGAATTGCACATTCCTATGTGTGTTGGTTAAATGCACCTTGATCTCACAGGAAACAAGTTCATCTATTCAACTTTCCTGGAGCACAATCTACTCCGACAAATTACTGATGTTGAGGAAGTTAGTGCTTTTAAAAAAGTTTTGTAAGCATGTATTCCTGGTTTATCACATACATATTAATATTGTTTCTCTGAGCCCAGCTTTTCAAACATTAAAACAAATAGCCTGCAAATGTGCTTCTAACTTCATGTTCAATTCCCACAATTAGAGGACAATATGATAATACAGTCATCTGAACACAGGCCACATCAGTTCTAATCTACCATTTGCACAGCTCAATGAAGTCAATAGCAGATATCTATTTGAGCAGGAAGCCCCATTTTGAAACATACTTCATGATGAACATGTATAGTATATATGACCTGTCCAAATACATGTCATGACAGCTAAGATGATACATGCAGGCTGAGAAAAGGTGTCCAATTCTAGATGACTTTCATCTCTGTGAAATGATATACCACTTTTCCTAAAGGAACTAAAAGTATGAATTGTCTTTTTTCGTCCTTCACCTGCATGAGCTGGTGTGTGTCACTTGCCAATTTCCTGGTTGGAGAAAAAAAAACTCCACCTATGTTCCTGTGAGTTTGTCCCAATGTGTAATCTCCACCGGTTATACACAAAGCAGACCAATTCAACAAGTTGCTAATACTGCTAATATACTACTGTAGTCAAACTAATGATGTCCAACAACTGTTGAAACACATAGAGAGTTTGATTAAACTACGACACTTTATGTTTTATGCAATTGTGACTACGGAAATGGACCCATTTGTTCCAGTCAGCGAGAAATAAAATGTACATTTATGTTTTTTTGAGTAGGCCTATGTGTAGGTAACATAGCTGGGCCGACTCACTCTGCTCTCTGTCCAGATTTAAATACAGGCTGGGAAAGCAGACATCTGTCCAACGGGGAAATGAATAACATATTACAATACATTGATTGCATATAAAGTGCCCACAGTAAGTATAGTACCAGTTAATAGGACTTGATCTTGACTATTCATAGTATGCTACTCTCCCAATAGAACACTTTGATAGGCCACCTGTTATTTCCCATAGACCTAATCAGTGAAAAAGCATAGGAATGGTAAGGGCAGAAAATGTACAGAATGAGAGAGAGAGAGAGAGAGAGAGAGAGAGAGAGAGAGAGCGAGAGCGAGAAGGAGATGGAGAGATGTAGTGAGAGACCCAGAGTATGAGAGGTGGTCCCAGGTGCCTGTGTTTTTTATATTAAAAAAACCTGCCTGTCATTAGGGGCACTTTGCATCGAGAAAGAGATCGTGTTTCCGGAGAGAGTCCCTTCATGAGAGACAGGTCACGGCCACGGGCCTTCGCCTGACACATAATTGCTGATATTGATTATAGGTTATCATATGCTGCAGGCTATTTGTAAGATAATGCCACAGGGGTTAATTTGTTAGCCATTAACCTCTTGGGCTTGGGGCTGTGTACATGTGAATTAAGTTTAAAACAAGTTCTGACTGGTTCACCCGGCTACACCTCCTAAATGGGCCGGTAATGTGGTTAAATTGAAATTACAATACAACACCATCAAATCAGGATGGTCTGAGCACATTTTGCTGCTGTGGATTTTCAAGAGAAAGCAGAGAGCTGGGATTTCTCCAGCACACACCTTCAAGCACTCTGACAATTAGTCCCCTTTCAAACCCTCCACAAGCAGCTCCTCAAAGGCCTTTTCTGTGCCCAGGCTTTTGAAGCAGCTCCCTCCATCGAAAAATGCAAGTGACATTTACAGGAAAGTCCTTTTCCCCTTTGTAAAAAACTGTGAAGTGCCTGCATGTCAACACCCAACAATCTGGAAGTCAGGCCAGGCTGTCAATGGAAATCTAAAGCACAGAATCATTTGAAAAGGCAGACAAGCCACGTTGCAGTAACTCTGAGAAGTTGAGTCCTGCATAGAGGTTATAAAAGCTATGAACATATGTTAATCGTTGTATATTGGGTAATATACTGTATATATAATTATGGACCTTTTAAGGCTATTTTGGAAATCATGCTAATTATATTTTGCCAAGTGCATTTTTGCAGTTTCAGAAAGTATAAGCTATTATTGAGGATGCATAAGTTAACTCACACGTGTGTTTATGATAACTCATGGAAATCACAATGAGTGATGGGTTCAACAGAGCTGACAATGAAACTCACTGACTTACAGTAAAACATTTACAGAATTAAAATACAGTACGAACTTCCACTGAGTGTGTAAAACTTGAAAATACACATTTGACTGAAACTTCAATTCCCTGTAAGTATCAAAGCATGTGAAGGACATTTTAGTTTCATCCCATCAAAAAAATAGCACATCAAAAACACAGACCAAAGCAAAAAGTGGCAACCTTTGAGAAAGTCGATCAGAGATGTACAGGCACATAAAGAACAGTAAACATAGCCCACAGCCAACAGCAATCTGAGAACAGACAACCCACCTCAACCTCAAACATGGAACATTTGCCACCTCAGAGCGATTCATTTCTGTACACCTGTAAACCTACACAATATCAACCAGAGGAACAAGTTCCTCACAATACGGTAAAAGCTGTGGAAGTAAGCAGCGAAGGTGTGTGTGTAGGTGTCCGTGTGTGTGCGCATGTGTAAGCATGTACGCGTGTGTGTGCGCGCAAGTGACAGAGTAACAGAGTGACAGAGAGAGGAAGAGAGAGCGAGAGGGAGAGCGAGAGTCAGAGTGAGTGAGTGCTGGTCAGCAGATCAGTCAGCTCAGTTGATAGAGCAGAGAGCAGAGAGCAGGGTGCAGGGTGCAGAGAGCAGGGTGCTCAGCTCCACAGTAAAGCAGGAAGGGAATCAGCAGTACCTGGTTGGAGTAGTCCAGTTGTAGGATCAGGATCAGATCAGACGTCCAGCATGGCTTCCATTAATTATCCTCCAGTAGGATGTGTGTTCTGGGCTCACTCCTGTTCTCCTGACCTGACTCTCCTACACAGCCCAGGGGAAGGAGGGAAGGACAGGAGCCAGGGAAGAGAGGAAGAGAGAGAATTGGGAGAGGGAGTGAGAGAGAGGAGAGAGAGAGAGAGAGGTAGAGAGTCAGAGACACTGCTACTCTGACACCATGACTGATCCACGTGAGATTGATCACACACACACACAGCCGGGCCTCTGCAGTGACAGGAGGGAATGTCAGGGAGCAGGACGGTTTGTCTAGCCTAGGGACACACACACACACACATGACACACACCCCTACACACACACACACACCCCAGCACACACTCACACACACACACACACACACACACATGACCAGAACTCATGCAACTGAAATTGTATTTGGCTAAAATTACACCAATGCATTGCTATTGTTTTTGTTTTAAAAAATCCATAAATAATTTAAAACAAAAATAACAGTATTCCCCCATGCTACAGTGAGCAGAGCCTGTCTCAAACCTATCTGAGGGACTATGAAAATAATTTGGTATCTCAGCAGCAGCAGCAGCCTATTAGCAGTAACTCAGAGCCTAGGCCCCCCCCCCTGAGCATCTGCTCTGTATTCTAATGCCTGCTAGATTGCAGGGCAGCTGGAATCGGACAGCCAAATAAAAAGGGTCAAAAGTCTAGCGTGGAGCGGGGAGAGGGCCACCACCACAGACAATAGACAATATAAGCAGAGCAGCATTACGTAGGAGAGGCAGCCGGCCACACGCCACCCTGGCCTCTGTTCCTTTAGGGAGGACAGGGTTCACTCCCAGCACACCACTGACTCACATCAATCCTCAAGCCTCGGATACACACCACTATCCACATATAGGGAACATAGGGAAGATCTAGGAAAGGTTTATCTGTTCACGTTTATGCATTCTGTAGATTTTTTAAAAACATTTCCTTAATGAGTGCATTTTTGTTAGGTGTGTATCACTTTAATGGTGCACTAGGTCACTTTTATTCCAAGCGTTTGACTTCACAGCCAGACATATTTCCCTGATATAATTGTCATTGATTTCCTTGGATCATGCATATTATGCATACCATAAAGTACATAAGGCAAATAAACATGAACCAATTGGGTTTTCCGCACGGACGTTTATTTGAAAATCAATTCGCATTGCATTAAACACATATAAAGGGGTGACCGTTCAGCTCGCTCTTCTGCTTAGAAAAATCACATTTTATAAATCAGCCTCCCTCCCCTCCACCCCCTTCCTCTGCTCCTCTCCCTGGCCCTGGCCTGTGTGTCTCAGTCTCAGTCACTCAGCTGGCCCCTGTATGCAGATTGATCCAGATGGACGTAGCGTCCAGACACCCCAGACCCCGTGGCTGAACTTGACTCCCTGTCCCAGGGCTACAGATGGGAGGGAGGGCCCCTCACCTTTGGTGAACCCTGGGTCTCCCCTAAAACAAACAGCGGCAGACAACCTATAGAGGGGCTCCTCTCCTCTAACTCCTCGCTATTCCGTTGGCATCAGCAATCAGTCTGGATTGAATACAGATCTCTTTCCCAGCAGCACACGCTGCAGATAGCTGATCAATACTGGGGCATTATCACAGAACGCTTCCTCAAACACAGTGTCAACAACCATGTCCTGGTCGGGAGGGTGTGATCGCTGGGGTGGAAAGGAGAAGAGAGGAGCCGGCGGTCAGTAGAGAGCAGAGGAGAGGATGAGGCTGAGAGAGGAGAAAGAGAGCCCGAACCCTGAGGGGCCGCAGGCCTGAGTGGTTGTGCCGCTGAGCATGCTGGGCCGCGATTTAAAAGGAGATCACAGGGCTATACCTCAGAGCAGCTCAAGCCCCTTCCATCTCATTTCCTTTCTCTTCATCCCTCTCTCCTCTCCCTCTCTCCCACTCGCTCACTCACTCACTCACTCACTCCCACATTCTCCATTTTACAGGCTACCATTCATTTTGATATGATTTCAGAGAAAATATTCAGTTAACTTTGACATTTAGCGGGAGGCATTTGAATATGCAGGACCTCTCCTGTGCTGACAGACACCTTTGATTGGAAAATGAGAGATGCCACCAGAGGGAAAACTACAGAGATCATCAGAATAATGATAATAATATTTCTGCCAATTACAGTAATCACTTGTGTGTCCTTTTGTTAAGAACAAACATGCTGTATCTGAGCTGATGGGGGATAATATCACTCCACTGCAACACAGTGAGCCCTGTTTTATTTGTAACCATGGCTGGTAAACACTTAGACTGAACAAAAATATCACACACATTAAAAAAAACTCTGTCACACACACAGAGCATAAAAAATATTCAGGGCCCTCTCCATTCCTAACCCTGAGACCCAAGGTGTACAATCAGTGTAACATCTGGGTTGATTCCCTGCCTTGTTTCCCTGGGGCTTCTCTTGCCATTCTAACCTTGTTTCTGCCCAAGCCCCGCTCCACTCCACTCCTCCCTACTCTGCTCTGCTCTGCCTGGGTAATACTGTTTCACCGTCCCCCTGGTTAGTCTCTCACACACTGACTGGCTTTATCACAGAGAAATCTACACGGCTCCACGACTCCAGCATTTACCTAGCGCCCGGCCAAAACAAAGGCTGCATCTTCATCAAACACCAGTCAGCAGAGACAAAAAAAGGGTTGAGGGACTGCTTTATGAATTATTAAGATTGAAATCTTTCTCCGATTACCTGTCCTTTCCTCCTTCCATTCCCTTTTCTTCCCTTTCTTTTTCTTTTTCGGTTAAATTTTAAAACATTTATATCCCTCTGTTCCTGAGTAAACGAGCTCGGGGCAGATTTTCCATTAAAAATAAAAGTTGAAGTGAGGAGGATGGAGAAGTAGTAGCTCGTCGGTTTTAGATTTGAGTCATCTTTAATCAGCCCAGTGTTTCTGTACTGGGGAAGAAAGAGTCAGATGAAACAAGCGCATAATTATTTTTTTTCTTGTTAGTTTGCTTCAGTCTTGGATGTTGGAAACTTAAAAGGAATGAAAGAGAAAGACCTTCTTACCTTTTATTATTACTGTCAGTGCTCCCTTCGCTCACTCTCCCTTTGTTGAGAGGTCTAAGCAATTTTCCAACTTATTACAAAAATGATGCATTAACAATGTTCTTGCCATTATCCTGGGTCAGGTGTTTTAGAATAGTGGATTTATGGCTGAGGGCCCTAGCAACACTCTAATGACAGTCTGGCTGTATCAAAGAGACTGGACTTAACCTGAGATAGGATCTCTCTCTCTTCACACCAAGCTCTCAATGCTTCATCCACTGCTTTAAAACACATTAATACGTCAAAGAATGAAAATCCACATTTGAACAAATGTAGATATCGACACAAAGTAATACATTGAGTCAGCTAATAAAATAGTTACAATCAGCATGATGACAAATGTGGTTGTTTCTTTGTGTCATCCTATCATGAAGGTCAAATACCTTTAATACTATTCTAATCAATTGCAGAAATGGGGTGTATCAGCCATGTCGTGGAGGAGCTCATTTAGTATCATCTCATTGACTAGTGCTGTATTAGGAACAAAGAGAGCTCTGGCCAATGAGACAATGCAGTCCCATGTTGGAGACACAGAGAAACAAGTGGCCGACTGTGACCGCTGAATATGTCCTCTCCACTGAAAGACCATCATAAACACACTATCTGTACAGAGGTCATCATTCAAGCCCCTTAGGAACACTACTGGACTAAGAGCCAAGCTGGGACCCCTACCCACAGACTCAGAGGGGCCCCATTGAGAGCTCTCACTATGGGCCTGTGCCAAGGCTAAACCAAGGGACTGAGTTAGTTATATCCTCCTATCTATGGCAGATATAATTCAGGGTCTCTGAGATGTGGTCATACATCCTGAGTGGATGTAGCGTGTTTAAATGGTTCCTAATCAAATATTTCTGGGGGTGGGTGTGCTGACTGAATTCTGCTCCCCATCCCAGGGCTCATTAAAGGTCTCTGACCGTCCAGGACGATGGATAAGTGCTCCTACGGCTCAGTTATGATTTATTAAGGGGGAAGCCTGGCGGGCCCACACCACATCCACCACAACGCCTCAGGACACTCAAGCCATGGACACATTTTAGGGGTAAAGGCTTGGAAAAGAGGCAGCCTCTTCCGAACAGATTTACATCATCTGAAGCTCATTTCAGAATGAATTATGGATGACTAAATGAAATACATAGGAGTTTAGGCTTTTAAATAATTCCCCGTACTCTTATCCACCTACTTTTCCTTTCTAACTTTCTCCTCTCTCTCTCTCTCTCTCTCTCTCTCTCTCTCTCTCTCTCTCTCTCTCTCTCTCTCTCTCTCTCTCTCTCTCCTCTCTCTCTCTCTCTCTCTCTCTCTCTCTCTCTCCTCTCTCTCTCTCTCTCTCTCTCTCTCTCTCTCTCTCTCTCTCTCTCTCTCTCTCTCTCTCTCTCTCTCTCTCTCTCTCGTTTGGATGTGCGCAGAACAGCGGCATTGCCCTGAGCTAAAGAAATCCATGTCCATTTGCTCTTTAGAGCATGCCACTAATGGGGAGAAGAAGGGAAAGAAGGGTGGTGTTTAAAAATGGATGGATGTGAAGATGGTCAGATCTGAGCAAACAAACAAGTTGGGCTAATTCATTTGTTTGGCTGGAAGGGAGGGGAGGATGGGAATGAGGGCTGGCCGTGTGGTGGTCAGCTCTGTCTGTCAGACCTGGGGCAATGTTGATCTGTTCAGGGCAGTGGGGGAGATGGATGCAAGCGCTAGGATCAGCCTTTAGAGGTGCTGGGGTGTCAGGGTTAGTGTACCCCCTTCCCTCCTGAATCCTCTGGTCAGAACTTTAGACAAAAGCTGCCCTTTAGGGAGGGTCAGAGGATCTTTTAGGGCAGAGAGAGGCAGGAGAGAGGCAGGAGAGTCACAGACAGACCAGTAGTGAGTCAGGTTCTAGCTTCTACTGGAGAAAGGTTTGTCTTCTGTTAGCCGAGGTAACGGGCTTAGCTGTTGGAGGATAGATCTTTTTTTCTCCAACGCCACAGTTCATTTTCAAATCTCCAACATCCTCTGCCTGTCTGTTTTTCCTCTACCTCTTCTTTTCTACTGTTCTTTGCTTTCATTCTTTTCTTTTAAGAGGAAACTGGAGCTGGGCGGTGATAGTGATAGATGGCTCAGCGCTCTAACACTTTATCCAATCCGGCGCAGATTTCATCCAATAAAGAATCACTTGTGCACTCTCAAACTAAATAGAAGTCAGGCAGCGGAGAGAAAGGGGCTGCCGTGTGTTTCTGAGCTGCCAAAATCAAATTTTCTTAAAGCTACCTCGGCGGTGGCTGGCGGAAGAGGCAGCAACAGCCATGACTGGCCGGGGCCACAGCCGTCTGCACACACAATTTAATCCATCACAGAGCGCCTGACACCATATCAATCAACCTTTCATCAGCATGCCTCGCCAAAAAACAATATTTCCATTCAATGGCCTCCGACTGGACCAGGCCTGCAACCCAGCGACCAATGGGAAGGACCAGAGGACCCTAGCTGGGTCAGTACCGTCCTACACTCACACACACACACACACACACACACACACACACACACACACACACACACACACACACACACACACACACACACACACACACACACACACACACACACACACACACACACACACACACACACACACACACACACATACATATACACACAGCATAGTACACTACACACCCTGACACCTCCATCTGACTACTAGCATAGACGCCTGGCGATATATTTCCACTCTCTCTCACACTGCAGATATGGACACTCCCCTTACCAGAGAAACATATTCACAATCTGCAAATTGAGCCAAGTTAATATAAAATGATCCTAATGCTAGAATGATAGAAATACATGGGTGTATGGATAGACACATTACAAATAATAAACAATAACAAAACAATGCTATGTTCATAGGAGGACCGGTCTGATTGTCAGTGGAAAAATAGTGTATGGTGATGTCCACCCTCCATGTTAGCTCATCTCTCACATCCATAGACCATCCATAGACAGGACCCAGTTAAACAGAAGTGAAGTGTGGTTCTCCCATACAGACAGGGTGGAACTGACTGAGATACAGGGCCCTGAGATGGACACACACACACACACACACACACACACACACACACACACACACACACACACACACACACACACACACACACACACACACACACACACACACACACACACACACACACACACACACACACACACACACACACACACACACACACACACACACACACACACACACACACACACACGAAAGGAATAACAAGCCCCCTGTCTTACTGATACCACCACCACTGACAACCACAACAGAAAAACAACTCAGTCCACTGTCCTTCATTATCTTTATACTGTATGACACCCCCTCGCTCTCCTCACATCCAACCCCTGATCAACCCCTCCAACCCCTGATCACCCCCCCCCCCCCCCTCCCTCCCATCCCTGGCCTTTGTTCCGGGAACATGGCCCCTCTGTATCCCACAGGCTGTGGCTCCAATGGCCTATGATTTATAATTCATAGGGGCGGCTTTTATATGGGACCTTAGTCTACCTGATACCCTGCCAGTGGCCCTGTCTGCTCCTGTCCCGGGACAGTGGGAGGGGGCCTCTTCATTACGCCTACTTGGCCACGCTGCACTCACATGACACCCGGCCCTTTGAAGCCCTGCTGCGCTATACAACAGCACTGTATGCAGATTGGCCCTAATGATCTTCCGGATAGGTTTCCCACTCAAATGATATTGAATCATATTCCTGAAATGGAGGCTTGTTTTACTCCATAACCCTATGTGTCTCTGTGTCACTGCTCTTTCAATCTAGATCTCTCCGGCTTTCACTGTCTTCTACCCTCTCTCACACAGGTAATACCACATGCATACTCCTATTGAAAGACTTACATACACTTTTTTTTATCCAGACACCTACACACACATTTCTCTTTCTACTTGTTCTACCTTTCACCCTGAAAACGTGAAATACTGTATCTCCAGTTAAGCCTTTTCCATAAACATGGTTGAATGTGTTCTTTCTTCCTTCAGGACCTGTATACCTCAGGTCTCAGGATATCTACTGACTGTAGTGTGCCCTCTGTCCTATCCTCCCTTGTACACCACTGAGGTCAACAACCCAGACAATCTGTTCTACTCTATGCTGCTCTATTCTGCTCTGTTCTGCTCTGTTCTGCTCTATGCTGCTCTGTTCTGCTCTGTTCTGCCCTGTTCTGCTCTATGCTGCTCTGTGCTGCTCTGTGCTGCTCTGTTGTGCTCTGTTGTGCT
Source organism: Salvelinus fontinalis (assembly GCF_029448725.1). NCBI lineage: Eukaryota > Metazoa > Chordata > Actinopteri > Salmoniformes > Salmonidae > Salvelinus > Salvelinus fontinalis. Next base: position 67,540,973 of record NC_074668.1, on the reverse strand, counting down.
CTGTTATGCTCTGTGCTGCCCTGTTCTGCTCTGTGCTGCTCTGTGCTGCTCTGTTCTGCTCTGTGCTGCTCTGTGCTGCCCTGTTCTGCTCTGTGCTGCTCTGTGCTGCTCTGTGCTGCTCTGTTCTGCTCTGTTCTGCTCTGTGCTACCCTGTTCTGCTCTGTTCTGCTCTGTGCTGCCCTGTTCTGCTCTGTGCTGCTCTGTGCTGCTCTGTTCTGCTCTGTGCTGCTCTGTCCTGCTCTTTTCTGCTCTGTTCTGCTCTGTGCTGCTCTGTGTTGCTCTGTTGTGCTCTGTTTTGCTCTGTGCTGCTCTGTGTTGCTCTGTTGTGCTCTGTTTTGCTCTGTGCTGCTCTGTGTTGCTCTGTTGTGCTCTGTTTTGCTCTGTTCTGCTCTGTGCTGCTCTGTGTTGCTCTGTTGTGTTCTGTTCTGCTCTGTCCTGCTCTGTGCTGCTCTGTTGTGCTCTGTTTTGCTCTGTGCTGCTCTGTGTTGCTCTGTTCTGCTCTGTGCTGCTCTGTGTTGCTCTGTTGTGCTCTGTTCTGCTCTGTCCTGCTCTGTTGTGCTCTGTTTTGCTCTGTGCTGCTCTGTGTTGCTCTGTTGTGCTCTGTTTTGCTCTGTCCTGCTCTGTGCTGCTCTGTTTTGCTCTGTGCTGCTCTGTGCTGCTCTGTGTTGCTCTGTTCCGCTCTGTGCTCAGCCCCCCCCCCCCCACCCACAAGTGTCTCTCTGCTCTGTGCTGCTCTGTTCTGCTCTGTTCTGCTCTGTTCTGCTGTGTGCTGCTCTGTGTTGCTCTGTTCTGCTCTGTTTTGCTCTGTGCTCAGCCCCCCCCCCCCCCCCCAAGAGTGTCTCTCTGCTCTGTGCTGCGCTGTTCTGTTCTGTGCTGCTCTGTGCTGCTCTGTGCTGCTCTGTGTTGCTCTGTTCCGCTCTGTGCTGCTCTGTGCTACTCTGTGCTCAGGGCCCTGGGCTCTGCTCACCCTCCATGCTTCACTGACTTCATGAACCTCGGTGATGCTCCAGCAGGCCAAACACTGTACTTGTTGTCGATACCCCCCCCACCCACCCACCCCCCCACGAGTGTCTCAGGCGCAGGGGAGAGCTTGTCGGATTGCCAGCGGCGGGTTAAACGATAAAGAGAGGGCAGCTCAGTCTGGATCACAGGCGTGTATTATTGTTGTTGTTGCTAAGTGCTCCCAACTAATTATTCCTCCCTGATTTACAAATGGAGCTGCGTCTCATTTCCATATCAATGAGGGGAGAACGGGAGGGGAGCACGTCAAGGAGGGGGGGTTAAGCGTGTGGCTAAGCTCAGAGAGCATACAGAGAGCCTCTCATCCCGACAACACAGGAACACAGACGTACACCCAACAATCACACCCCCTGCTGTGCAAGACTAATAAAGAGGACGAAACAGAATGGTGAATGGGGTGTTGTGTGTGTATGTGCGTGTTTGGGGGGTTGGAGGGGGGTGGATTGGCATGGAGAGGGGATTTCTGTCAAATCAGTGGGCTGGCGTTGGATTAGTTAAGTTGTAGCGCTGGCCGGCGCTCCATGGAGATCATTTAGGCAATTACCAAGAACAAAGACAGCTGCAATGTTCAACAGCTCACTTCAAAGGTCCTACACCAGACCAGACGAACGGTTACAGCACGCTGGTCAATTTCCATACAAACCGCCTCCCCACACCCCACTACTGTATAACCCTCAACCTACTCCTCCTCAACTCATGCCTTCAGGCATTCTGGCTGTGCTAATGAACAGCAACCCCCCCCCCCCCCCCCCCCTCCAAACACACTTCATGATGTCGACACTGGCCTTGTGAAGCACAAAGAGTCTGAGGCTGGGGAGGAGACAGTACAGTGAAGGACAATAAAACACTAACATTGTCTCTTGCCTTTTGTCTGGTGTTTAGCCTCGTGAACAGCCTCTAAAAAAAGGCTGGATAAAAAGAGTGAAATACATATATTGTAACACAAGTTGCTAGTCTCTAGTGACAGCTTTATTCATTTAACGGAGATGTGTTGTTTAATCTGAAAGACTGTATCTAAGCAGTAGCAGAGTCACTCGTGAACACCAAGCGGGCCTGAGCACAGAGCAAAACAGAGCAGAACAGAGCAGAACAGAGCAGAACAGAGCAGAACAGAGCAGAATTTGGACCTCAATTTTTTTTATTTTAGTTAAATAGTTCAGTTAGGGGTGAGGATTATTTATCTTAGCTCTGAAGACTGTTAATTGCACTCTTTATTATTTTTGACAGCAAACATTTTTACAAAGGAAAGGGGCTGGTTGACAAAGCCTCAACTGAATGGCCATCAGTGATTTCCCTCCAAGTTGTGTCTGTGTGATAGTTGGCAGCATTACCACTTGATACAGAACAAATCACCCTGTGGTGCTTTAGACTAATGTATATACATTCAACAGCTTTTGCTACATTCACCATAGCCACAAACAGTGACACTTTGAGTATCTGACTGTAGTGAGAACGTGTGCTGGAAAGCACAACAATGGAAGTGTACCATTAGAACTGCTCTGTTTGTGACAGGTGACAGGTGACAGACTACAGACCTACTCTCAGACGAGTCATTATGAATGGTTGGCTCAGGGCTGAATCAGACACTTGATTCAATCACCTCATCCAGCCCATGAATCCACTCCAGTCTATTCAGATAGTTAGTTCCTATTCAGATGGAAGTGGTGAGTGGCGAGTAGCCCTCCAGGGCCTGACTCGGCTCGATGTAGTCCTTACAGCGTTTTGTACATGGTTATGTTATTTCTCACTTCCACTGTCTTTGCGACTTCATGTTTAAAAAATCTTTGTGTGAGCGATAAAATATTCAAATCATGTGCGTTTGCATCTGAGCACATGAAAGGGAGAGCTGCCATGAGAGAGTGTGTTACTGTGTGCTGACAGTGCCAGTCAAACCCAATCTGTGTGTCTGGGGCTCAGAGGCTCTGTGTTAAAACAGGCTGGGAGAGGCTGCAGCATTGAGTATGACAGGACTTTATGGAGGACAGCTAGGCTAGACTGTTCAGTGTTCAGTCTGCTTCTCCATCCACATCACAACCACTTCAGACCGGAGCTTAGCAGAACGGGACATGGATCAGTGTATCACACACGTGCACATAAATGCACGTGCATACACACACGCATGCGCACCAGCACGCGCACGCACGCACACACACACACACACACACACACACACACACACACACACACACACACACACACACACACACACACACACACACACACACACACACACACACACACACACACACACACACACACACACACAGAGAGAGAGAGAGAGAGAGCTCTGGTCCCCCCCCCCATCTCACATCAGACTGGGTCATGTTATTTTGTAAAGATCCAAGACAAACATACAAGCAACCAAATCCTCTACTCAGGATTGGGTTTCTAATCACGCACTATAAATTATTCAGCCCAGACAAAATCTGCCTCCCCAAATGTTTATCGATGCAGGACGGACAGTGTCAGACTGGTGACATGGATATTGATGCTGCCAACAGAGTTGGGAAGGAGACGAGGGGTGAGGCGGGGCGGGGCGGGGGAGTTGGCCCAGGTCAGAGAACCAGGGATAGATACCCAGAACGTTAGACAAATGCAGCCAGGAACCTCAGCCACCATGGAAGTTATCGATTGACTTTGAGGATCCAGAGAACAAGAGACAAGGAGCTGCACAGAAAAAAGAAAGAGGGAGAAATTAAATGAAGAAAAAGCTGATAAAACAATGACATGAAGAGGAGACAGATAAAGTGGTATGGGGGAGGAATAAGATGAAAGAGAGAGAAATAAAAGAAGGGATGTCATTAGAAGTCCTCCTGTCACGTTTGTCGATGGAAGGATCGGACCAAGGCGCAGCGTGCGTAGAGTTCCACATATTTTAATAAATCGAAACTCATCAAACAAAAAACAAACAAGCACAAACGAAACGTGACGTTCTGGGCTGCTCACAGGCAGCTACACAAAAACAAGATTCCACAAACTAAAGGTGGGAAAAGGCTGCCTAACTATGATCCCCAATCAGAGACAACGATAGACAGCTGCCTCTGATTGGGAACCATACCCGGCCAACAAAGAAATAGAAAAACTAGAATGCCCACCCTAATCTCACCCTGACCTAACCAAATAGAGAAATAAAAAGGCTCTCTAAGGTCAGGGCGTGACACCTCCTTTCATTCCCACACAAAAGCAGTTACAGTTTCTTTCAATTGCTTACATGCATTGGTCAAAACTGAAGTCACATTGTCAAAACTCATCACAGTCAGCGAAACAGAAGTGTATGTGGACCAAACTGTGAATCATTTTCATTGCTTTCACACAAAATGCATCCAATGACCACGTTCTCCGAAATCCATGAACTCTTTTCTCACTCATACTCCACCACCTGCAAACTATATATTTGCAGCACATGATTTCAAATGCTAACACACTGTTTCCAAAACTGTTAAAAACACATTCAAAACAGAATGATGCCAAATGTAGTGCATTTCTGCAGTAACCAGATTGAAACATGTAGAAAATCTGGGCAGAATATTATCAGATGTGCAGGAAATTGCCATTGTTGACATTATAATTGGCAACAACGCAATAAAACTGCGGGAAATTCAGGACAGAGTGCAGGCAGACAAAATCACTTTAGGGAATGTGAATACGGTCAGCACAACGACAATGGCCAGAGTCCTAGAGAAACATTAAATAAGGATGAAGCAGTTGTACACTGGTCCCTTTGAGAGAAACGGTGAACGTGTGAAAGAACTCCGGTGTCAATATGTCCAGGTAAAATGTCTGTTCAATAACCAAACAGGGTACATACACAGCTATGCATAATGTAAAGTACTGTAAAACTGTGGATTTACTGTATTTTAGAGAGTAATGGAGATGGAAGCCAGGCAAACTGCACATACATTCATCTTTGTGGATGAAGCTTGATTCAACCTGGCAAAAACACACCTCAGGGGAAGAAATGTGATTGGACAGAGAGCAACTGTGGATGTCCCAGGCCAGAGAGGAGCTAACATCACAATGTGTGCAGCACTGTCCAATGACGATTTGCTGTTACACAAACCACTCATTGGCCCCTACAATACAGAGAGGCTCTTTTCTTTTCTGGATGACCTGCATAATCGACTTCATGTTGATGAGAATTTGTGGAGAGAGGGAGAACTAGAACTCTCACAGTACTATACAGTATGAGTGATTATACTACACATGTTGTTGATTTTTTGTTGTAATTATTATTGCAGCGCTGGAATTTCACAAATTTGTTTTTTCTTTCAACTTTTTATTTTTCACAAGTAAATTGCTATATGCAAAGATATAGAAAAAAATGAAGGCTATTGAAGCAAATTGCTGCATTTCTGATTCATTCTTGTTACATACTTTAGGGTACTTTAGTACAGTCAATAAAGTGAAAAGGCGTTATTCTTATTCTATAATGAAAACTGATTTATGTGAAACATCATTCAAACTTCAAAGAGAAAAGTTCATCATTTATGTAATTCTCCCTGTTGTTAGTGTTTTGTAGGTCAGTGTGTTATGAGTGTCAATGTATGCTTTCTGAGTGAGAATTGTTGCCAGTGTTATGGTCGAACAAGCTTATTTTGTGACATGTCTGAAGTGTTTTGGTTGTTTGAGTGAGTTTTGGAGGTGAGATTAACTGTTTGGCCAAGATGCATGTTGGTAATGCAGACTGTGTGAAGAGTTTTGAAAAAGTTGCTTCAGTATTGATCGATACTTGTTAGCAACTGAAAAAAACTGTAATGTGAGGCTGAACATACAGATATATTACAGCAGCATATTCTCATTATTATTAACACTAATAAGGCGAGATCACATTGTGAAGAACAGCCCCACCGCTGCTACCGCTGCTATCGCTGCTAATGCTAATAGTCACAGGACTCATAATGGTAATGTCATGAGCTTTTTTTTTCATCATGGAAGCGGTTCTATTGTCATCTTCTCATTCATCTGACAGAAGTTATATTCGCCCAAATCCAACACTGGCTAATTTAACACTGATAATATGAAATAATGCATTCTTTACATTTATTAAATTCACATGTGGAAATATAATATACCATCACAATCTCATCAGATGCCCTCCTCCCTCTCCCTCCCCTGCTCCGTCCTCCAAATCTGCACCATTAGATCAGAGTGGGTGTCAGGGAAATTGGCCTGTATGTATTTGTTGGAGATGCAAAACTGTTTAAATCTTTAATAAAACGACAAGGATGAAATATCAGACATCAGCTGCTGGGCGTGAGGGACAGGGCGTTTGTATTGTGCCGTCTCAACGCCTGGGAGACTGTTTCTCTGTGTGTGTGTGTGTGTGTGTGTGTGTGTGTGTGTGTGTGTGTGTGTGTGTGTGTGTGTGTGTGTGTGTGTGTGTGTGTGTGTGTGTGTGTGTGTGTGTGTGTGTGTGTGTGTGTGTGTGTGCGTGTGTGTGTGCGTGCGTGCGTGCGTGTGTGCGTGCGTGTGTGTGTGCGTGTGTGTGTGCGTGTGTGTGTGTATTTGTGTGAGTTGTTTTCCTATAAGGTTGCAAATTGTTTCATGATGATATTATTCTTATTTGAAATATTTCTCTCCTGCTGCATCCTCGGAGCCGTGGCACCGGGGGCCATTTTAATTCCCAACTCCCCTGGCAGCAATCCCTCAAACATTTCACAGACAAATTTCATTCCTTTTAACGTGTTATTAATGCCACTTGGCTTTATTTCTTAATACGTTATGTTTCTATAGGAGCTGTTGCCAGACAATGGCAGATCACTTAGTGGGGAAAATGAATACAGAGGGACCCGCTCACAAATGAGGCTATTCTCTCTTTTCTTATAGTTATTATGAAAGCATCACTACTGTGTATCTATGTTCACGTGACTGGCTTAATATGGTGCTTGTCTCCTCTGTGGGGGAATATTGGAACACTTAGAATAAAAATGACTGCAACCATTATATCTACTTATCATAATAGCTTGGTACAGTATACCTTGCATATCTCCTGGTAGAAATAGGTAATGTTCACATTATCCATGCGTTTAAAGCTAAGAGGGGTGGCAGGGGACAAATGGCTGGTCCTCTGTCATGTTTTCTCTAATCCGCTAAAGAGGAGATGGACGTCCCTTTGCTTTCCACTGGTTTTAGCAGCAATCAGCACAGTGCCTCATGACTGTACAGGTCAAGTGAGAGATACCTCTACTAGAGGTGCTCCTACTGATGTCTCTGGCCCTGCTGGTGACAAGTACGACAGACACACATGCACACACCTATGCACACATGTACACACCTATGCACACATGCACACCTATGCACACACACACCTATGCACACACACATTCCTATGCACACACACACGCACACGCACACGCACACGCACACACACACTTGACTATATTAGCAGTGTGCCAGCAGGTGCACCCCTCTGAGTAGGGGGACCCCTCTTTTAGCAGTGACTCTGCGGTATGTCTGTCCCAGTTGAATGTGAGTCTGAGTATGCGAGCGGTAGAGGGAATATGTCTGTAATACAAACCAGGCTACATAAGGACCTATCCACACAGACTGGGAACACTAGAGGTTTGTTCAGAATTCACCTTGCTGCCTTTGATTTTGGCAGCAAAGGAGCAATGCTGCAGAGTCCTAGACCTGCTAAAAAAAGACGCAAGACTGCTGCCAACAAACGCTGGCTTTGAATGAACGTCTCGTGTTTAATAGGGCAGACGAGGTGGTGGTGCAGCAGCCAATCAAGAGGTATATAGAAATATGCCCAGGACCTGTATATAATCCCCAAAAACAGCAGATATAAAAATGAACACAATCTCAGTAACCGTGCTGTAAAACAATGTGTTATTCTTGTGTACTATATGTGTGTGTTTTCTCTGCACAGTTTCAATCCCACTAAAGTAATGTTATTCATTCGATACCCTTGATGGGAGAGCAGCAGAGGGGATCTATTCCAACAAACTCAGTAGAAGCTCTGCGTCTACAGCCTGTTTTCCCTGGATTCACTTCAACTGGATTCTCCATCTTACAGTAACAGAATGGACATTAGCGAGGCACAGCACTAATATTCATCTGTTTGAACATGCATAATACTACGGCAACCTGATACACACATTGTGCTGTTTGTTGCATGCTGCCTCACTCTCTGTGTGTGTGTGTTGTATTTGTCACATGCACAAGTACACTGAAATGCTTATTACAAGCCCTACCCAACAGTGCAGTATTCAATATCAAAATAGTAGAACTAATAAAAAATACACCAGAAATAAGAAAAGAAGCTAAATACAGGGCCGATACCAGTACCCCATGTACAATGTGCAGGAATACTGTAGGATCTGTCCTGAGTATGTGTGTGTGTTCCTCTAAATGTCACTCTCCTCAGACCTCCCTCTTTGCATAGCGCCATTTGATTACAGCAGATCTGTCTATTAGATAAGAGGCCAGACACACATCTCTCCATGGCCTGTAGCATGTCTTATTAGACCATGATATCACCAGTTGCATAATGTGTCAATACTTCAATCACCACAGATCCCTATCTAGCGCAACAGAACTCAGTCTAATAGTCATGTGCTAATTACCAGACTCTAATATGCTGTCTTCCTGTGTTATTACCAATCTGGACCATAGCATAGAGGTATGGGGAGAAGAGACTATGGTGGTGAGGGAATCAGATGATACAGTCAGAGTGAGCCCTGACAGATCTATCACCACTCTCTCTCTCTCTCTCTCTCGCTTTCTCTCTCTCTCTCTCTCTCTCTCTCTGCCTTCTCTCTTCACAGCATTCGACGGCCCATACCAATCATTCCATCCATCTGCCTGTGTAGCACGACAGAGACGAGCTCAGCTCCATCCATCCCCACAGGAGCACTCCTACCTCGTCATCTAAATATTGTATGAATAACATGCCCTGGGTTTCCTGTACAGAGTTAACCACACGTACACCGCTAATAGAGACAGATGTTCCCCCTCTGCCCAGGAAGAGAGAAAGAGAGAGCATACACATTGAGGTCCCCCAGACCGCCGGCCTGCCCAGTCTCACTTACCAACACGTCTTGTCAGTCAAGTGCACCACCACCAAAACACCACAGTCCATAGGAGGGGAGTCAGCTGAGCAGGCCTGTCAGTGTTACTACTACTACTACTGGCTGATGGCACCCCACCTGGACCAAGGGACTGTACAACACACATGGATGTGCTCAGGAATGTTGAGCCCGGTTTACAGGAGGTTTGAGGGTTCTTATTGGTCTGGGGTTCAAGCAATTAAACAACATTGAGGGATTTCATATTCTAACATGAGAAGACATCTCTAGTACCTTATTGGCACTTACATTTTTATCAATGATACTTTCCAAGCCAAACCTTCATACCATAACAGCTAACCGCTACACACAGCCTACATCGTTGTCACCATATTAGCTAACATCATAGCCAACATAGTTACTAGAACTAACGCATGAGTAAACCCACTACAATCACGCAGTACAGAGTACAGCAAGTAGATTAGTACACTTGCGGGTCCCGTTGGCAATAAATTAATAAAACCGAAAGCTTACATTGATTTAGAAGAGTTCCAGTATTGGATAGCCTTAGCCAGCTAGCTAACACAAACAGCATTCCTCTCTGTTTGAGCCGGGTGTTTGAATAGGCAAAATTAGATAGCAGCATTAGCTAGCTAAGTAAGCGAAAGTGAGAAAAAAATACATCTAACTATAGCTATCGCTTTCTCTCCCTCTCTCTCTGCTGCTTCTCCATTTAAAAAAATAAATGAATATGTTTAAAACGGTTCAGCTATTGTCTTTCTCTCAATTCAATTCAAGGGTCTTTATTGGCATGAGAAACATATGGTAACATTGCCAAAGCAAGTGAGGTAGATAATATACAAAAGTGAGTCAACTACTCACCACATACAGCTGAAGTCGGAAGTTGACATACACTTAGGTTGGAGTCATTAACTCGTTCTTCAACCACTCCACAAATTTCTTGTTAACAAACTATAGTTTTGACAAGTCGGTTAGGACATCTACTTTGTGTATGACACAAATAATTTTTCCAACAATTGTTTACAGACACTTGTAATTCACTGTATCACAATCCAGTGGATCAGAAGTTTACATACACTAAGTTGACTGTGCCTTTAAACAGCTTGGAAAATTCCAGAAAATTATTTCATGGCTTTAGAAGATAGGCTAATTTACATATTTTGAGTCAATTGGAGATGTACCTGCAGATGTATTTCAAGGCCTACCTTCAAACTCAGTGCCTCTTTGCTTGACATCATGGGAAAATCAAAAGAAATCAGCCAAGACCTGTTGTAGACCTCCACAAGTCTGGTTCATCCTTGGGAGCAATTTCCAAAAGCCTGAAGCTACCACATTAATCTGTATAATCAACAGCACGCAAGCATAAACACCATGGGACCACGCAGCCGCCATACCGCTCAAGAAGGAGACGCTTTCTGTCTCCTAGAGATGAATGTACTTTGGTGCGAAAAATGCAAATCAATCCGAGAACAACAGCAAGTTGTAACAAAACAGCAAGTAAAAAAGTATCTATATCCACAGTAAAACGAGTCCTATATCGACATAACCTGAAAGGCCGCTCAGCAAGGAAGAAGCCAATGCTCCAAAACCGCCATAAAAAAGCCAGACTACGGTTTGCAACTGCACATGGGGACAAAGATCGTACTTTTTGGAGAAATGTCCTCTGGTCTGATGAAACAAAAAATAGAACTGTTTGGCCATAATGACCATCGTTATGTTTGGAGTAAAAAGGGGGAGGCTTGCAAGCCGAAGAACACCATCCTAACCGTGAAGAATGGGGGTGACAGCATCATGTTGTGGGGGTGCTTTGCTGCAGGAGGGACTGGTGCACTTCACAAAATAGATGGCATCATGAGGAGGAAAATGATGTGGATATATTGAAGCAACATCTCAAGACATCAGTCAGGAAGTTAAAGCTTGGTCGCAAATTGGTCTTTCAAATGGACAATGACCCCAAGCATACTTCCAAAGTTGTGGCAAACTGGATAAGAACAACAAGGTCATCACAAAGCCCTGACCTCAAACCTATAGAACATTTGTGGGCAGAACTGAAAAAGTGTGTGCGAGCAAGGAGGCCTAGAAACCTGACTCAGTTACACCAGCTCTGTCAGGAGGAAAGGGCCAAAATTCACCCAACTTATTGTGGGAAGCTTGTGGAAGGCTACCCGAAACGTTTGACCCAAGTTAAACAATTTCAAGGCAATGCTACCAAATACTAATTGAGTGTGTATGTAAAATTCTGACACGCTGGGAATGTGAGGACAGAAATAAAAGCTGAAATGAATCATTCTCTCATCTATTATTCTGACATTTCACATTCTTAAAATAAAGTGCTGATCGTAACTGACCTAAGACAGGGAATTGTTACTTGGATTAAATGTCAGGAATTGTGAAAACGGAGTTTAAATATATTTGGCTAAGGTGTATGTAAACTTCCGACTTTAACTGTATAATGCATGCAGTGGTAGCTAGCTGTAGCTTATGCTTTCAGTACTAGATTAATTCCTTTGATTGTATGAACAACGTCAGATCATGCTGCGAGAGCTCTGATAGGTTGGAGGATGCCCTAATTATAATAATTACTGTGTAAGTCTATGGAATGGGGTGAGAACCATGCGCCTCCTAGGTTTTGTATTGAAGTCAATGTACCTAAGCGAGTGCTATTGAGGCTACAGTAGACCTTCATTGCAAAACAATGTGCTTTAATCAGTTATTTGGTTACGTGAATACATTTAGTTTAGTTTTAACTAAAGAGGATCACTTTTTTTAATGTTTCACTATTAAAATGTTTCTGAAATTCCCTGACTAGGATGGTCCTCCCCTTCCTCATCTGAGGAGCCTCCACTGGCATTTAGAAGATATAATTGTAGTATTCTCTGGCATAGTCAATATCCAAGATATCCATAAATTCCTCAAGATCAAAAAGGATGCCACTACTTTGCCTTGGAGCAATCAAATCAAATCCAATCAAATTGTATTTGTCACATACTGTAACGACCTGGGTGTCGGTGGGGTGTGAAATCAGACGCAGGAACAGCAGAGCTTCAATGCGGTGATATTTAATGCCTAACCGGCAAACCAAAATGTCCAACACGGACTTACTGGGTGTCATAAACACCTGTCTTCTAACACGGGAGACAAACCCAGTACACAATACAAAACCCACTCCCGAAATCCACAGCAACAGACGAACAATCCCGCACAAAGAAGCATACAATCTGGCTGGCTAATAAAGCCACACTAATTACCAATTACCCCAAACCAGGTGATACAAATAAACACATAGGGAGGGGGAGAAAAGGATCAGTGGCAGCTAATAGGCCGGTGACGACGACCGCCGAACGCCACCCGAACGGGAAGGAGAGCCTGCCTCGGTTGAAGTCGTGACAGTACCCCCCCTCTGACGCGTGGCTCCCGCAGCGCGCCGACACCGGCCTCGAGGTCGACCCGGAGGACGAGGCGCAGGGCGATCCGGATGGAGGCGATGGAAATCCCTTAACATAGATGGATCCAAAATGTCCTCCACCGGTACCCAGCACCTCTCCTCCGGACCGTACCCCTCCCAGTCTACGAGGTACTGCAGGCCCCTCACCCGGCGTCTTGAGTTCAGAATGGCCCGTATCGTATACGCCGGGGACCCCTCGATGTCTAAAGGGGGAGGAGGGACCTCCAGCACCTCACCGTCCTGCAGGGGACCAGCTACCACCGGCCTGAGGAGAGACACATGAAACGAGGGGTTAATACGATAATAGGAAGGGAGTTTTAACCGATAACACACCTCGTTTATTCTCCTCAGGACTTTGAAGGGCCCTACACACTGCGGCCTCAGCTTCCGGCAGGGCAAGCGGAGGGGTAGGTTTCGGGTCGAGAGCCAGACCCTTTCCCCCGGTACAAACACGGGGGCCTCACTGCGGTGGCGGTCAGCGCTCCTCTTCTGCCTAGTAGTAGCTTGTTGGAGGGACTCCTGGACGGCCCTCCAGGTCTCTTTGGAGCGCTGTACCCACTCCTCCACCGCAGGAGCCTCGGTCTGGCTCGGCTGCCATGGTGCCAGAACCGGCTGGTACCCCAACACACACTGAAAGGGGGACACATTAGTAGAGGAGTGGCGTAGGGAGTTCTGGGCCATCTCGGCCCAGGGAATGTATCTCGCCCACTCCCCTGGCCGGTCCTGGCAATACGACCGCAGAAACCTACCCACCTCCTGGTTCACTCTTTCCACCTGCCCATTACTCTCGGGGTGAAAACCGGAAGTCAAGCTGACCGTGACCCCCAGACGCTCCATGAACGCCCTCCATACTCGGGACGTGAATTGGGGGCCCCGATCAGAAACGATGTCCTCCGGCACCCCGTAGTGCCGGAAGACGTGAGTGAATAAGGCCTCCGCAGTCTGTAGGGCAGTAGGGATACCGGGCAACGGGAGGAGACGGCAGGACTTAGAAAACCGATCCACAATGACCAGAACCGTAGTGTTTCCCTGAGAAGGGGGGAGATCTGTCAGGAAGTCTACGGACAGATGAGACCATGGTCGTTGTGGAACGGGGAGGGGTTGCAACTTCCCTCTAGGAAGGTGCCTAGGAGCCTTACTCTGAGCGCATACCGAACAGGAGGAGACATAAACCCTAACGTCCCGAGCTAAGGTAGGCCACCAATACCTCCCCCGAAGGCTCCCCACGGTCCTCGTCACCCCAGGGTGACCCGAGGAGGGTAGGACATGAGCCCACCGAATCAGTCGGTCCCGAACACCAAGCGGTACGTACTTACGGCCCGCCGGACACTGAGGAGGCGCGGGTTCCGCCCGTAGCGCCCGCTCGATGTCCGAGTCCACCTCCCATACCACTGGCGCTATCAGCCTCGAGGCGGGGATGATGGGAGTGGGTTCGGTGGTCCTATCCTCCGTGTCGTAAAGGCGGGACAATGCATCAGCCTTTACGTTTTGGGAGCCTGGTCTATAAGACAACGTGTACCGAAACCGGGTGAAAAACATGGCCCACCTTGCCTGACGCGGGTTCAGTCTCCGAGCTGCCCGAATATACTCCAGATTCTGGTGGTCGGTCCAGATGAGAAAAGGGTGCTTAGCCCCCTCAAGCCAGTGTCTCCACACCTTCAGAGCCCTGACCACCGCTAACAACTCCCGATCCCCCACATCATAGTTACGCTCCGCTGCACTGAGCTTACTAGAGAAGAAAGCGCAGGGGCGGAGTTTTGGTGGCGTACCCGAGCGCTGTGATAGCACGGCACCCACCCCAGCCTCGGACGCATCCACCTCCACTATGAATGCCAAAGAGGGATCCGGATGCGCCAACACGGGAGCATCCGTGAACAGAGCCTTCAACCTGTTGAAAGCTCCGTCCGCCGCCGCCGACCACCGCAACCGCACCGGGCCCCCCTTTAGCAGTGAGGTAATGGGAGCCGCCACCTGGCCAAAACCCCGGATAAATCTCCGGTAGTAGTTGGCAAAACCCAAAAACCGCTGCACCTCCTTCACCGTGGTTGGAGTCGGCCAATTACGCACGGCCTTTATGCGGTCACTCTCCACCACCACCCCCGAGGTGGAAATGCGATAACCCAGGAAGGAGACGGCTTGTTTGGAGAACACACACTTCTCAGCCTTGACGTATAGGTCATGCTCCAGCAGTCTGCCAAGCACTTTGCGCACCAGAGATACATGCGCGGCGTGAGTAGTTGAGTAGATCAGAATGTCATCGATATACACAACTACCCCCTGCACGTGCAGGTCCCTGAGAATGTCGTCTACAAAGGATTGGAAAACGGCTGGAGCATTCTTTAACCCATACGGCATGACGCAGTACTCATAGTGGCCCGATGTGGTACTAAATGCGGTTTTCCACTCATCTCCTTTCCGAATACGCACCAGACTGTACGCGCTCCTGAGGTCCAGTTTTGTAAAGAACTGCGCTCCGTGAAATGATTCCACCGCCGAAGCGATGAGAGGTAGTGGGTAACTAAACCCCACTGTGATGGCATTAGACCTCTATAATCAATACACGGACGCAAACCTCCCTCCTTTTTCTTCACAAAAAAGAAACTCGAGGAGACGGGTGAGATGGAGGGCCGAATGTACCCCTGTCCCAGAGACTCCGCGACATATGTCTCCATAGCCAACGTCTCCTCTTGGGACAAAGGGTACACGTGACTCTTAGGAAGCGCAGCGTTAACCTGGAGATCTATCGCACAATCCCTACCCGGTCGATGTGGTGGTAATTTCGTCGCTTTCTTTTTACAGAAAGCGATTGCCAAATCGGCATACTCGGGGGGAATGCGCACCGTGGAACCCTGGTCTGGACTCTCCACCGACGTGGCACCAATGGAAACTCCCAGACACCTTCCAGAACACTCCTCTGACCACCCCTGGAGAACCCCCTGTCTCCACGAAATATTGGGATTGTGCCGGGCCAACCAGGGAACACCCAGCACCACTGGAAACGCAGGCGAATCAATAATAAAGAGACTGATACGTTCCCTATGATTCCCCTGCGTTACCATGTCCAGGGGAACTGTGACCTCCCTGACCACCCCTGACCCTAATGGCCGGCTATCTAGGGAGTGAACGGGAAAGGGAGAATCTATCGGCACAAGCGGAACGCCCAACTTACGGGCGAGTCCGCGATCCATAAAGTTCCCAGCTGCACCTGAATCGACTAGTGCCCTATGCTGGGAAGAGGGGAAAAAGTAAAGGAAAAAAATTGAGACAAACATGTGACCAACAGGGGGTTCTGGGTGAGTTTGGTGCTGACTCACCTGGGGTGATCGAGAAGCGTTCCGCCTGACATCTCGACTCCCAGACAGACCCCCCCAGCACCGGTCGAACGTGTGTCCTCTCCGACCACAGTTGGTGCAGGGGGGGCCTCCTCCTCCGGTACCCCTAGGCGCGGCCCCTCCCAACTCCATCGGGATGGGAGCCGGGGCGCTGGGTGGTGGAACGCACAGGACCCTCTCCGAACGCCCGCGGGCAGCCAGCAGAGTATCCAGTCGGATAGACATGTCAATAAGTTCATCTAGAGAAAGCGCGATGTCCCGACACGCTAGCTCCCTGCGGACGTCCTCCCGGAGACTACACCGGTAGTGGTCAATAAGGGCCCTGTCGTTCCACCCTGATCCCGCGGCCAAGGTCCGGAACTCCAGCGCGAAATCCTGTGCGCTCCTCTTCTCCTGCCTGAGATGAAATAGTCTCTCACCCGCCGCTCGGCCGTCTGTGGGGTGGTCAAACACGGCACGAAAACGACGGGTAAACTCCGGGTAGTGCTCCTTCGCGGAGTCCGGGCCATTCCAGACTGCGTTGGCCCACTCCAGAGCACGACCCGTTAGGCAGGAGACGAGGACACTCACCCTCTCCGCTCCCGAGGGAGTGGGGCGAACAGTGGCCAGGTATAGCTCCAGTTGGAGTAAGAACCCCTGACAACCTGCCGCTGCTCCATCATAATCCCTCGGGAGCGTAAGACGGAGCGCGCTGGAGCCGGGGGATGAAGAGTCCTGGGGGGGGGGAGCCGAAGGTGGAGAGAGGAGCCCACTCCTCTCCCATCGCTCCATTCTCTCCATCATTTGGTCCATGGCGGATCCGATCCGATGGAGGACAGTTGTGTGGTGGAGAACCCGTTCCTCCATCGATGGGAGAGGGTTGGCTGCTGCTCCTGCTGACTCCATTTAAATAGGTGCGGGATTCTGTAACGACCTGGGTGTCGGTGGGGTGTGAAATCAGACGCAGGAACAGCAGAGCTTCAATGCGGTGATATTTAATGCCTAACCGGCAAACCAAAATGTCCAACACGGACTTACTGGGTGTCATAAACACCTGTCTTCTAACACGGGAGACAAACCCAGTACACAATACAAAACCCACTCCCGAAATCCACAGCAACAGACGAACAATCCCGCACAAAGAAGCATACAATCTGGCTGGCTAATAAAGCCACACTAATTACCAATTACCCCAAACCAGGTGATACAAATAAACACATAGGGAGGGGGAGAAAAGGATCAGTAGCAGCTAATAGGCCGGTGACGACGACCGCCGAACGCCACCCGAACGGGAAGGAGAGCCTGCCTCGGTTGAAGTCGTGACACATACGCCGAATACAACGGGTGTAGACCTTACAATGAAATGCTTACTTACAAGACCTTAACCAATAATGCAGTTTTAATAAAAAAATTAAAAAAATAAAAGTAACAAACAATTAAAGAGCAGCATTAAAAAACAATAGCGAGGCTATAAACAGCGGAACAGAGTCAATGTGCGGGGGCACCGGTTAGTTGAGGTAATTGAGGTAATATGTACATGTAGGTAGAGTTATTAAAGTGGCTATGTAAATAATAATCTGGGAAGCCATTTGATTAGATGTTCAGGAGTCTTATTGCTTGGGGCAATAAGCTGTTTAAAATCGTCTTGGACCTAGACTTGGCTCTCCGGTACCTCTTGCCGTGCGGTAGCAGAGAGACTAGGGTGGCTGGAGTCTTTGACCATTTCTAGGGCCTTCCTCTGACACCGCCTGGTATAGAGGTCCTGGATGGCAGGAAGCTTTGCCCCAGTGATGTACTGGGCCGTACGCACTACCCTCTGGAGTGCCTTGCGGTCGGATACTCTCAGCTGTAGAACCTTTTGAGGATCTGAGGACCCATGCCAAATCTTTTCAGTCTCCTGAAAGATCAATCTCTACATTATGAAGTGTAATCCCTGTGCATCAATCATTTGTGGCAGTAGACAGCTTTCTTCCTCCATTACTGCTAATTTAAATTTAAAAATAATTTTAAGACTCATCAGATAGGTAGAGGCCCAGGGTGATGGAGATGGGAGGGGAGGGGGAGGAGGAGATGAGTGGGAGATCTATCTGATTCCTGTTCCTCTGTATTGTTTTATACGGATACGACTGGGAGCTGTTGTGTTTGATCAGACACACACACACACACACACACACTGCATGATTGACCGTCCATACACAGGCTTCCTGAGGTCTGCAATCACTAAAGGGTAGGGTCTGAGAGACATTTATGAATGTATGTGTGTGTCTGTGTGAGTGTGTGCTTGTGTATTTTGGGTGACCTGTAAAGTATTGTATGTGTGTGACCTCTGCTTGGATGAATGTATGTATACATGTGGTGCCGCTCTGGCTGGTAACTTGTCAACACACTCTCACACACACATTTATTTGCACATACAACACACAATCCCACAAGGACAGTCTAATTCTGAGAGGGCTTGTGTAGAGGCACAATGTCAATAAGACTTAAACTTTCAACCAACACATAAGGGACAGGGGAAATAAGGCTTGGTCCTTCCCCAGCCCAGCTACACTGGAGCCAGCATGGCCTCTCCTCTCCTGCTCTGCCTCCGCATACATCTCATCTCCCCCAGCCTATCCAGCCCTCCAAGAGATGCTCCTGGGAAAATCTGATTACTTTAAACATGAGGCAGGGCTGGACGTGATGGAGAGGTGGAGATAAAAATGGGGCAGAGAGATTGGATGAGAGGAATAGAAAAAAGATGCAGATCAGCAGTGGAGGACAAATCCCCCCAGTGTCCATCTAAACTAGCCAGACAGGTCCACAACCCAAACAAAATGGCCTCCCCCGTCTCATTTACAATTCAAGCAGTCTGAGCCCAGAAATGACAAACTGAAGGCTATTTTCCATTAGATCTCATAATCACTGGAATTTCAATCTGACATTTCCTAACTGGTGTAAATTTGCTTAACATAATAATTGATGCTAAATACATTTTGGACATTGAAAAATACTGTTAGATTAGAACTGCAGGATGTCAGGTAGCCAAACTAACTGAGGAGCTGTCTGAAGAAAAAAGTTGATCTTATTTTTATTTTGTTTGCCTGAGGAAAGGGGGGAGTGAACGATTGAGGAAAACTCAGGGAACGGTTGAGCTCCCTCATCCCGCTTATTACAACGCGGCTGCGGCTCTCTGTCCTCAAGCCTTTTTGCGTCTCACTATTTTAACTACACCTGTCATTTGCGGTCCAGTCATTTTACCTCTCTGCTCGGCTTTCTTTCCCCGCTTATAGAGACTGTTAACTGGGCCTGTCTGTTATGCTGGCTGGGGCAGGGGGCTGGAACTAGAGCGGGGGCTGGAACTAGGGTGGGGGCTGAGTGGGAGAAAGTGGGGTGCAAGGGGTTATACAGTAGTGATGGTGGTTTGGGAGGTTTGGGGAAGAGAGGAGTGGGAGGCATAATGAGCCAGTGGAGGCACAGGGCTACTGGGTGGAACACTGTCTTTCCCTGTAATCCGGGCGTCCATCTTAATAACCTCGGTGATGAAGCAGGAAAAAGAAGGAAGGGAGGCTTTTAAAAGGCATAGTGAGCGAACAATATGGTGGCTTCGCTCCTTCTCTTCCTCTCTGGATCTCTTGTCTCTGTTTCACTCCCTCTTTCTATTCCTCTTCCAGTCCCTCTGTCTCTCTGTTCCTGAAGGGAAGTATACCACTACAGTTACAGTACAGTAGTAGGGAAGGGCTGACTGATGTCTGAGGGGTCCTGCTTCTGATCCACTATATTACTGATCTCTTTCCTGTTTTGTCAGGAACCAAACCTGAGGAGTTAAACAAATGACCAATCCAGCAGTTTTCCATTTGGACTGGATGATGTTCCCCCCATGGGGTTCAGGGTTTTAAATGTCGATGTTGGAGGGTCAGCACAATTCTGAGTGTTCTTGGAGTTTTTAATTGTATGTACTTTAAGGTTCCCCACAGAGAGGCCTAATTAATTAACAGAGAATTAGTATGCATGAAGAGAAACATGCATTAGTGAAATACTGCAGTCAAACGCATAGGCAAATAAAATGCAAGCATGAACACACACTTTAAGAAACTAACACTGAACACACACGCACAGATACATGAAACATATAAAAATATCTGCTGTATTATAACACCTTACTGACCCCAACATACAGAACACCACACTGTGCAAAGGAATACCTACAGTACAGTACTGTGCACACACACACACACACACACACACACACACACACACACACACACACACAGAGAGAGAGAGAGAGAGAGAGAGAGAGAGAGAGAGAGAGAGAGAGAGAGAGAGAGAGAGAGAGAGAGAGAGAGAGAGAGAGAGAGAGAGAGAGAGAGAGACTGGGTTGAGTCTCCCCTGTTGCAGAGGAGGTAGGTGGATAAACAGAGAGCAGAAGTCTCCTGCCTGCTGAATGGCTCACCACACAGCGCTAGTGCTGCTTTATTATTTCATTAAGTGTAAATCCTGTCAGTGCTCTCCCACCCCCAGCCTGGCCTGGCCATGCTGCTCCACACTCAGCAGGTTAAATCATCATTTAATTACCAGGCCATCGCTGCATAAGCTGCTTGGGAGCACTCGCCCCCCAGAATAATTTGAGAAGATGGCGTCTCCTCGTCATCTCTGAGGCCCTGATCCGCCAGGCCTGGGCCCCTGGAGGCCCTCCTCAATATCCCACCTAATTATCTCCCTCAGATCAGACACACATTACACTGAAATATCAGTAATTAAGTTGGAAGGGAAAAAATATAATTGTTTGAGACTTTTCTCCTGAAGAGTTACTGTAGATTCAATAGGAGCTGTGGGTGGGCTGTGACGAGGTGCCTCTTGGTAGTGTCTGTCTGAATGTCTGTATCTTAGTACTGTCTGTAGTGCCAACTACAGCTCAAGATCGCACTCAATTATGTATTCCGCCAAACGCAAACAGGAAAACGCTCACCCATAGGTGACGCTCCTAGTGGCCGGGGACTTTAATGCAGGGAAACTTAAATCGGTCTTACCAAATTTCTATCAGCATGTTAAATGTGCAACCAGAGAGAAAAACAACTCTGGACCACCTTTACTCCACACACAGAGACGCAAACACAGCTCTCCCTCGCCCTCCATTTGCAAATCTGACCATAATTCTCTCCTCCTGATTCCTGCTTACAAGCAAACATGAAAGCAGGAAGCACCAGTGACTCGATCAATATAAAAGTGGTCAGATGAAGCAGATGCTAAGCTACAGGACTGTTTTGCTAGCACAGACTGGAATATGTTCCGGGATTCCTCCGATGACATTGACATCAGTCATTGGCTTCATCAATAAGTGCATCGATGACGTTGTCCCCACAGTGACCGTACATACATACCCCAACCAGAAGCCATGGATTACAGGCAACATCCTCACTGAGCTAAAGGCTAGAGCTACCGCTTCAAGGAGCGGGACTCTAACCCGGAAGCTTATAAGAAATCCCGCTATGCCCTCCGAGGAACCATAAAACAAGCAAAGCATCAATATAGGACTAAAATCAACTCGTATTACACCGGCTCTGACGCTCGTCGGATGTGGCAGGGCTTGCAAACCACTACAGACTACAAAGGGAAGCACAGCCGCGAGCTGCCCAGTGACATGAGCCTACCAGACGAACTAAACGACTTCTATGCTTGCATCGAGGCAAATAACACTGAAACATGCATGAGAGCATCAGCTGTTCCAGAAGACTGTGTGATCACGCTCTCCACAGCCGACACCAGCCCACACCTTTATACAGGTCAACATTTGCAAGGCCCCAGGGCCAGAAGGATTACCAGGACGTGTACTGCGAGCATGCGCTGACCAACTGGCAAGTGTCTTCACTGACATTTTCAACTTCTCCCTGTCCGAGTCCGTAATATCAACAATATCATCCATGTGCCCAGGAACACTAAGGTAACCTGCCTAAATTACTTCCAACCTGTAGCACTCACGTCTGTAGCCATGACATGCTTTGAAAGGCTGGTCATGGCTCACATCAACACCATTATCCCAGAGACCCTAGTACCACTCCAATTTGCATACCGCCCTAACAGATCCACAGTTGATGCAATATCTATTGCACTCCACACTGCCCTTTCCCACCTGAACAAAAGAAACACCTATGTGAAAATGCTATTCATTGACTACAGCTCAGCGTTCAACACCATAGTGCCCTCAAAGCTCATCAATAAGCTAAGGATCCTGGGACTAAACACCTCCCTCTGCAACAGAATCCTGGATCCCAGGTGGTAAGGGTAGGTAAAAACACATCCGCCACTCTGGTCCTCAATACAGGGGCCCCTCAGGAGTGCAAGCTCAGTCCCCTCCTGTACTCCCTCTTCACTCATGACTGCACGGCCAGGCACGACTCCAACACCATCAGTAAGTTTGCAGATGACACTGCAGTGGTAGGCCTATTCACCGACAACGATGAGACAGCCTATAGGGAGGTCAGGGACCTGGCCGTGTGGTGCCAGGACAACAACCTCTGCCTCAACGTGATCAGGACAAAGAAGATGATTGTGGACTACAGGAAAAGAGGACCGAGCACGCCCCCATTCTCATCAACGGTGCTGTAGTGGAGCAGGTTGAGAGCTTCAAGTTCCTTGGTGTCCACATCACCAACAAACTAACATGGTCCAAGCACATCAAGACAGTCGTGAAGAGGGCATGACAAAAACCTATTCTTCCTCAGGAGACTGAAAAGATTTGGCATGGGTCCTCAGATCCTCAAAAGGTTCTACAGCTGCACTATCGAGAGCATCCTGACTGGTTGCATCACTGCCGGGTATGGAAACTGCTCGGCATCCGACCGCAAGGCACTACAGAGGGTAGTGCGTACAGCCCAGTACATCACTGGGGCAAAGCTTCCTGCCATCCAGGACCTCTATACCAGGCGGTGTCAGAGGAATGCCCTAGAAATGGTCAAAGACTCCAGTCACTTTAGTCATAGATTGTTCTCTCTGCTACTGCACGGCAAGCAGTACCGGAGCGCCAAGTCTAGGTCCAAGAGGCTTCTAAACAGCTTCTACCCCCAAGCCATAAGACTCCTGAACATCTAAAAAATGGCTACCCAGACTATTTGCATTTTCTTTTACCCCCCACCTCTGCTACTCTCTGTTATTATCATCTATGTATAGTCACTTTAATAACTCTACCTACATATTACCTCAATTACCTCAACTAACCGGTGCCCCCGCACACTGACTCTGTACCGGTACCCCCTGTATATAGTCTCGCTATTATTATTTTACTGCTGCGCTTTAATTACTTGTTACTTTTATTTATTATTCTTATATATATATATACAGTGGGGCAAGAAAGTATTTAGTCAGCCACCAATTGTGCAAGTTCTCCCACTTAAAAAGATGAGAGAGGCCTGTAATTTTCATCATAGGTACACTTCAACTATGACAGACAAAATGAGAAAAGAAAATCCAGAAAATCACATTGTAGGATTTTTAATGAATTTATTTGCAAATTATGGTGGAAAATAAGTATTTGGTCAATAACAAAAGTTTATCTCAATACTTTGTTATATACCCTTTGTTGGCAATGACAGAGGTCAAACGTTTTCTGTAAGTCTCCACAAGGTTTTCACACACTGTTACTGTTATTTTGGCTCATTCCTCCATGCAGATCTCCTCTAGAGCAGTGATGTTTTGGGGCTGTTGCTGGGCAACACGGACTTTCAACTCCCTCCAAAGATTTTCTATGGGGTTGAGATCTGGAGACTGGCTAGGCCACTCCAGGACCTTGAAATGCTTCTTACGAAGCCACTCCTTCGTTGCCCGGGCGGTGTGTTTGGGATCATTGTCATGCTGAATGACCCAGCCACGTTTCATCTTCAATGCCCTTGCTGATGGAAGGGGGTTTTCACTCAAAATCTCACGATACATGGCCCCATTCATTCTTTCCTTTACACGGATCAGTCGTCCTGGTCCCTTTGCAGAAAAACAGCCCCAAAGCATGATGTTTCCACCCCCATGCTTCACAGTAGGTATGGTGTTCTTTAGATGCAACTCAGCATTCTTTGTCCTCCAAACACGACGAGTTGAGTTTTTACCAAAAAGTTCTATTTTGGTTTCATCTGACCATATGACATTCTCCCAATCTTCTTCTGGATCATCCAAATGCTCTCTAGCAAACTTCAGACGGGCCTGGACATGTAGTGGCTTAAGCAGGGGGACATGTCTGGCACTGCAGGATTTGAGTCCCTGGCGGTGTAGTGTGTTACTGATGGTAGGCTTTGTTACTTTGGTCCCAGCTCTCTGCAGGTCATTCACTAGGTCCCCCCGTGTGGTTCTGGGATTTTTGCTCACCGTTCTCGTGATCATTTTGACCCCACCGGGTGAGATCTTGCGTGGGGCCCCAGATGCAGGGAGATTATCAGTGGTCTTGTATGTCTTCCATTTCCTAATAATTGCTCCCACAGTTGATTTCTTCAAACCAAGCTGCTTACCTATTGCAGATTCAGTCTTCCCAGCCTGGTGCAGATCTACAATTTTGTTTCTGGTGTCCTTTGACAGCTCTTTGCTCTTGGCCATAGTGGAGTTTGGAGTGTGACTGTTTGAAGTTGTGGACAGGTGTCTTTTATACTGATAACAAGTTCAAACAGGTGCCATTAATACAGGTAACGAGTGGAGGAAATACTTATTTTCCACCATAATTTGCAAATAAATTCATTAAAAATCCTACAATGTGATTTTCTGGATTTTCTTTTCTCATTTTGTCTGTCATAGTTGAAGTGTACCTATGATGAAAATTACAGGCCTCTCTCATCTTTTTAAGTGGGAGAACTTGCACAATTGGTGGCTGACTAAATACTTTTTTGTCCCACTGTATATATATATATATATATATATATATATATATATATATATATATATATATATATATATATATATATATACATATATTATTATTACTATTGTTATTGTTATTTTTATTTTTTTAACTGCATTGTCGGTTAGGGGCTCGTAAGTAAGCATTTCACTGTAAGGTCTACACCTGTTGTATTCTGCGCATGTGACTAATACAATTTGATTTGATTTTTTGATTTGACCCCATTTCATTTAGTGGGGACCTTTCAGTATACTACACATCTACTGATACAACAGTTGATCTGAGGGCAAAATATCCATCTCGAGCTGATTCCGCTTGGCTCCCTTCCAAGAGCAGCAGGTAACCCCAGTGACAACGGCATAGGTCACAAAGATATTTGGACAAGAGGCTCATCCATTTAATTTCAAGGTGCACTTTGAACAATTCTCTTCTCCCCACTCAGAAATTACATTAAAACATGCAATAATGAAGCAAGAAATAATGCATTTTAGCATGGAAAATAACAAGCTAACTACATAAAAATAAAAAATGTAAATGTCTAGTGTGTGTTTTTGCACATGTGTACGTGCATGTGATAATAACTTCAGCATGTGCAACCCTATAATATTTTTTTTCAGTGAGCGTGGCCATTTTACATAGCTGAGAACATGATATTTGACATTTCCCAAAGCACCCAATGCAAACAGGTCTATAGACATGACTGTGTTCATAACGGGTCACTGTCCATACAGCAGACCTCGTTCATCCTCTGCATGGCCACTAGAGAGAGTGTGACCAATCAGAATGATGATCTCTGGTACAGCTGACACAGCCATCAACCTTGGCTCAGGGTCCGGCCCAGTACACACACTCCAGGATCCTGAGCCCAGCTAGCCTCAGTGTGTGAGGACAGGCCTGGACTAGCTGGGCCTCACACTGTCATACTGATCATCAAAGACAACCCCAACCTTCCTTTACCTTCGATGAGAAGCTGTAACTGCAGTTGTTGTGACATGTTGAAAGTCTTCTTCATCTAGCAGCCAGAAATCAGGAGCTGACAGCATTAATGTCAAGTAAATCTCTTGTAGATTCGGTAAAGTACAGCTGTGTCAGCTTTGACATTCATTGAAAAGGACAACGTCAATTAGGTTTATTTCATTGCAAACAGAGGGGGGAAATATCTTTCTACATGAACTTCCTTTGTCTGCATTTATTAGAATGTAAATCCAGCACAGCTCCTACTGTTTTATTATCTCTTGTCAAATGATCTCTCGCCAAAGATGCATCATTTATGAAGGGATTTATTTTCAAAGAAAAATAAAATCAAGTCATATGGCACATTGATGTAAAAATAGTAGAGAACCGTTCCTCTGAATAGTGGTGTAATTTTCTTTGTGCTAATTTGACACCACAAAATTGCACATCTCATCCCCCCAAAAAAGGCATTATACTGGGGCCCTAGGGAAATGCAATTTGAAGAAATCAAGGATCTAATTCAGTGTATAATACCAATGAGAAGTAGAAAAGTACTCATTTGCCATTCATACTGTCTTCATAACATAACCGTAGCTTAGTTTAACTCAGCCGTGTCAGAGTCGGAGTGTTCTGTTAAAAACCTTTCTCCACATGAAAGGGCCCTTTAAACACTTTGATTTTTTCCCTTTTGAGACAAAGATAAGTAAATACAGGAGAGATGATGAATAGAGGGGAAAATGAGCGTTGCTGCTCTGCACTGTTCAATCTTGGGGACAATTGCAGCATTTTGGGTAAAATTGCTAGAAGGCTCTTTCACCCCCCCCCCCCCCCCCCCCCCCCGCCCCTCGCCTCACCCCTACCCCTCCCTATCCCCTAATCCCCAAGGAGACAGGGCCCTCACTGTCCGCGCGGACCCCCCACCCAGAGGGACCCTACCAAGGCAAATTAGACCAGGGGGGGCCTTTTGTTTCGCAGCATTCTGCGAACAGGAAAAAAATCCAAATTATTTCTGGAGCTGGAGCAATTTGACATGCTGTGATAACTGCTCTGCCAGAAACTTCTTTGACAGCACTGAAAGAGAAGATTTTCTACCCTGAAAAGCCAGGCTTCCTTTAAAAAAAACTCCATGCTTACAAAAGAGCCACAAACTCATTAAGCTGGTTAATTACACCCTTTTCTTTTCTTTCTCCCTCTATTTCTCATCTCTCTTTTCTTTCTCCCTCTATCTCTCATCTCTGTCAAAACATGGGTGAAAAGACTGGCCCCCATTCAAAGTAGTTAGGGCTCTAACTCTCTTTCTGTTTTCATTCCCTTTTTCACATTCCCCCTCTCCTGCCACGATATCTCATCTGCCTTTTACTGTCTCCCTTCAAGCTGTGTCTTTCACTTCTAAACCAGCAATCTGTTCTGTCTCTGTCTTTTCTTCCCTGCAGTCTGTTGAGTTGTGTTGGGTTGTCCTCCTGGTGCTATCTGTTTCCCACTGCAGAGAGATAGACGGCCCAGTTGTGTTCTCTGGTAACAGGAGTTGTTTGACCACAGTTCACTAGCTACCTCTCCCAGTCTCCCTGGCTCCTGACGGTCACTTTTGGGCCGGGACCCTGTCACTGTTTGAACATGCAATCTAAAAGAAAACAGTGAGCACACAATCAGATGCTCTGACAGAAAGAAAATGTCCTGTTGCTCTCTCAGAATGGTTTGACAGATGGAGAAATGTGTTTATATGCTAATCAGAACCACTCAAGTCTGTGTGTGTGTGTGTGGTCGTGATCTGGGCAGGGTTTATATTTCAAACTCATAATTAATACAGCAATTTATATTTTATGTGGCTGAGCCTTCAGCTTGACAGTATTTTGTGAAAACAGTTTATCTGCTCTTGTCAAGTACACTTGTTAATGTGATTCCTTGATGGGACCGAAGCCTTTAACAACATTGTTATTATCTGAATTAGTATTATTTTGGGTTGACCTTTTTTTCTGTCTTTGTTTCTTATAATCTACTTGATTATACATAGAACACATTTCAACAGAAATATATTGTATATTGCCTATGTAAATGTGGCACTAATATTCTCTCTCTTTGCCTTTGATGAAGGTACATCAGGTAAAGATGTATTGAGCTCCCAGCAATTGCAGAGATAATTTACTCAAAACAATTTGCTCTCAAGTATTCGAAATCTTAATAAATTGAAAAGCCAATAGAATACATGAGAAGCCCTTGAGCAGATGCTACTACTGTATATAACCTCACAACATTCATTATGGACCATATCAAACGTATTTCCTAACTGGAACGCTACTAAGCTGTATTATCCTTTCCATCTAAACAAACATTCTCCACTCAACTAATCTAAGGCGAGCCACTGTGATGGATTTTAATAAAAGGAAGCCCAGAAGGATATCCAGGCCTGTCTGGACTGTTGCTCTTTAAACATCAGTGTGAGGATAAAGTGGACATGCTAATTTTGTTTCCTCTTGTTCCGTGTTGAGGGAAATGCCCACTTTCTACTGGGCTGTCATTCCCCTCAAGATTAATGCTATCCTTATGGCCAAACATCTCCATTCTTTAAACACAGCATCTTTTGTCATCTTGTCAGGACTTCGGCACCAAACAGGAAATTGGACTTTTACAGATCCAATTACTGTGTCTTTGCCTCACCTCGTACCTTCCCCTCCCATGCAGGAGGCATGCAAACAGAGCTGTCCATCTAGCTTCAGTCATCTCACTCACCCTCCACAACTCTGAGGGAGGGGAGACCAATGACTATTGACACTTTGAAGGGAATCATTCCTCTGATAAAAGTACACTACGAAAATATATTCCCTTTCAATAAACTAAAGGCATCGATTGCATTTTAAAATACACACAATTTCTAAATCAATCCGATTCACTCGATACAGACACGAACGCTAAACAACAGGTTTGTCCCCCCCATTGAAATCAATGCATTTGACATTCTTTACCCGTCTGCCAATACCAATGAAGTAAGGATATCTATAACGACACCTCTATTTGCATTGGTACCATTTGAGCGGAGGAATCCATTCCCTCCACACTCCTCCACTCCCTTCTCTCTCTCTCTCTCTCTCTCTCCAACGTCTCCCCAGCTCATGTTCAGCCGGGCGCGTACAGGATATTAGCTCTTCTCCCAGCAAATGTGCTTTTCACATCTATTTCTTTCTTCGTCTTCCCAGTTCTTGGAAGGCTTGTTATTGAGCTTAGTGTCCACAAACGCCATTGATCGGAGCCGCAACTGGGATCCATACTCGGCCGCTTTAACACCCTCTCAGCGCTTTAGTAATACTAATCCCGTTCCACCGGCGTCCCCATTGATTTTATAGATTTCCCCCAAAGTTGTGATAATGATATATCATTGTTCAATTCGGTAGAACAAACTGCTTTGCAGATCTATCAATGATTCAAGGGTGGCCCATGAGTCCACTGCCATGCCCTCAAGGCGCTTAGATATTCTGGTCTCTTTTATTCTTCAGCTTTCCTCTGATGTGGAGAGGCAGCAGGAGGCTGCAGGAGCCGGGTGGTCCCACCCAG
This sequence comes from Salvelinus fontinalis, assembly GCF_029448725.1. Taxonomy (NCBI): domain Eukaryota; kingdom Metazoa; phylum Chordata; class Actinopteri; order Salmoniformes; family Salmonidae; genus Salvelinus; species Salvelinus fontinalis. Next base: position 67,511,816 of record NC_074668.1, on the reverse strand, counting down.
GCAGAGGTGCAGGCTTGGACAAACACAGCCCAGAAACACCAGCGGACACCAAAGGGTTGCCGTCTCAGCCGGACACACATTTCACCAACAACACACTCACCACCCAGGCCTCAACCCCCCCCCCCTCAGCTGCACTGAGGCCTTCCCAGGCAGGCAGAGCAGGGCAGGAAGTGATGGCTGGGCCAGGGCCCAAAGTACCTCCAGAACACAAATTAAACAGACAGGCCAAGCCGGTGCAAACAGGCAAAGACGATGTTTTACTCATACAGGAAGAATGAGATGAAAAATGTTTACTGTGAAAGCATCCTCATATTATGGCTGATGAAACGTAGGGGGAGCATGGAGGAGAGGCGGAGGGGTTGCAGAGGTGAGGGTTGGGGCCGGAGGGAAGGTGGTGTAGCGGAGGGAGGGGTGGCAGAGGAATGAGCGCAGGGAATAGTGAGGCCTGGAGAGAGAACTAATGGGCTACACGGCAGTGGTTAAAACCAGAGGTGCAGTGAGGCAGCAGTGGCCTGACACAGCTGAAGGCCTCAGAGGAGAGCCAGGCCTATTAGAGGAGGATAAGGGCCTGTTTGGAGGAAGCATCCTCTCAATGCTGCGGTGGGCACCAGCACAGGCCTGGGCATCAATTAAATAGAGAAAATATGACATGGAAGTAGAAACACATGAAATAAAAACAACAAACTGCCAGGGCTGGTTGTTGCCCTCCCCACTGCTTCCCTGCGCCTGGAATAGGGAGGGAGTGTCGGCTGGGAGATACAGAGGGTTGATTTAGTCTCCGTAGCATTGTGGAGGTGGAGGGAGTTTATGATGAGGTGCAATGTGAAGGGCAGGAAAAGAAATGAGCCTGGATGCCTCCTGGACAGAGTTGCAAAGTGAGATGAAAGGCGGGAGAGATGTAAGATGGAGGCCTAAAAAAATCTAACTCAAGTTCTACACAAGAAAAAAAACTAGCATGCCAATGGATGATGGCTAGGATGGCTAATTTAGCTTTAATTCACCTTCAAGTCACCTAATTTGGCTTTAATTCACCTTCAATTCCTTCCCTTTGAGCCTAAAAGCAGAGTCTGAGATGCCTGGCTCCAGTGGCCTAGATTCCCACAATGCCATTCAGGGCCATTTGATTTGAGTGAGTGTGCTTTGTTTGGCACTTGTCCACATGTCGGACATGTGGCGCATAAAGTCCTCTGGTGGGCAATATGGCTGATATTAGACCGATTGAGACAAACAGCTGAGCAGAGAGTCCAGTGAAGAGGGAAGCAGGCTGGCACAGTGGTCTGGCAGAGGGCCAGAATCCCTTTAATTGTGACAAAAGGCTCATATGTCAGGACGCATGTGGCATGCCCCAAAGCTACTGCTAAGTGTTGGAAAATTAAACCGGTCTGTGTCCATCAAACTGCCTTTAACTGCAGTCGGTGAGCGCAAGAGGAAAATGTAATTCCCACTTGATCATGGTGGGGAAATTGAAAATGAGCAGTATGGACTGGATATGGCTGGCCTTGAACTGGAGACCTTCTGCAGTAGGGACGTAATGCACAAAAAAAACGAACTATTCTATCTTACACTCAACAAAAGAAAACAGGTCAAACATGTAAAGAGACAAATCCATAAGGTTATTTAGTGAAAAGAAGGAGCCTGTACAGATACATTAATGATAGGGTTTACCATGCAGTGTCAACAAAGCACAAGGGCAACAACTGACATCACTTCATTCCCAGAATCAAGGCCTTTACCGTTCAACAACCATCAGGCCTTTAGGGCTTCAAGACTACCCTGTAGCCCATATTAGCGTCATCACGCTAATATGGGAATTGAAGGTGAATTAAAGCCAAATTAGGTGAATTGAAGGTGAAATGAAGCTAAATTAGCCATTCCAGCCATTATACATTGGCATGCTAGTTTTTTTCTTGTGTAGAACTTGAGCTAGACTTTTTTAGGCCTTCATCTTACATCTCTCCCGTCTTTCATCTCACTTTGCAACTCTGTCCAGGAGGCATCCAGGCTCATTTATTTTCCTACCCTTCACATTGCACCTCATCATAAACTCCCTAACAGGCAACTAAGAAAACTGTGCCACACGATCTACTATTCATCATCTACTCATCATTCATCTCTTCTGATGGGTCAGGAGATGTCATTAGTTACTTACAGGGCTTACTACCAAATCATCTCAGCCGCTAGTCTTCAGGAAGGCCTCTCCTGTTGGCCTCACAAAGGGGTGTGGGTGGCAGAAGCCCTTTAAGACTAAGCCCGGTAAACAACGATGAGCCAAACTGACACCTACCGCTGATAAAGGAGCCAAACACAGAGAACCTCCCGTTTTGTGTTTGCTCAGTATGTGTGAATGTGTGCTGCTTTGGTTGTTGGTTTGGGCTGGGTTAATGTGATTTTCGTTCCGCCTGTCGGCTCCAGAGAGCAGGCTTTGTGAGTGCTGGTCAGGTGAAGCCTGGGCTCAGCCCCCTATGGCCATTAGTGTGGACAGAAGACAACCCAATAAAGAGAGAAGGACTTGACGCGCACAGGTCACTGCACAACCGGCAGTCAAAAAGCATCTTAGGCTGATTGTTACAGTGATAACAGAGAGGGAACTCTGATCTGCACAACTTAATTACTGGTCACTCTCACAGAGAGAGGTATTACGCAGATTCTAGGTGATTCCATGTCAGCCAATAAAGGCAACAAACAGCACAAGGAACGCAGCGATCCGAGCGCGCTAAGAAGAGAGGTTACTCGTACAAACATCTCCCGGCTACTTCAGGGAGAAGGTTCTGCTCAGAGCGAAGGGAATGGGAGGATTGGGAGGGGGGGGGCGGCAATCTTTATGTCAACCGTTATCTCCTTAATGCGTTGTTTTCTGTTTATTACCCCTCCCCCTCCTCTGTCCCCCAATGTTTACTTGCCATTTCCTTCTCATGCAATCTCGCTCCTTAAAAGGCACTGCGAGGAAAGCCGCCAGTGAATCTTTAAGGATTTAACTTGCAAAAAGCATCTCATATATTGTTTATGAAAAAAGCAGAGCCCCCCGCTCTCCTCCTCCTCTCATCTGCCCCCCAGCATGTTAGTTTATTTTATTTACTTATTTTTAGACTCTCACTAGTTAGGTAGAGGTGCGCTTGTCTGTGTACATCTACGTAGATGAAGACAGACTGTGTCCTCGTCTGTCATTTCATATAAGGAGAGTCAAAACTCTTCTATTCAGGTTAAAGATTCCTGGGTGACATTTCCAATTGAGTCAACAGATTTTCCTCTAAAGAAGGAACAGGAGAAGGGCTGGGAGACAATGAAAATGTACAATGTGCCGTTGTAATGTTGAATAAAAAAGAGAATAATTAAAAACAGAATCTGTCACCCGTGTGTCAACTTGTTCCACTCTGCAGGAAGTTCCTTTTGTCAGATCTTAGGGAGTGAAAGGCAGAGGGGGGAAATTACCCCCCAGTAATTGGCATCGTGATCAAGCACCACTGTGGCAGCAGAACAATACAACCTTTAATTTATCAGAATTCATTATGAGCTACCGCTGTAACACCGGGAAACATTACAATAAATAGTGAGAGAGGGAATCAAACGCTTTACTGTTGAATGGTTTTGTTGACTGTTTTCCCCTCAGCGACTCAGGAGGGTGACAGAGAGGGAGAGGAGGGGTGAGGATGGGTGTCTGCCAGGGGTGGTGAAGTTCAGTAACATACCTGATCACAGTTCATCCTAATCACAGCCTTGACAGGTAAACATGACATTCAACTGAGGCTTATGAATATGTATAGGGTGTGGGGCTGCCTTGTCTTCTCCTTGGCCCGACTGTGATTGGAAAGGGCATAGGTAAAAGTGAGCTGTCAGCGGGGTCTGGGGACCCACTGTGGTTCTACACCTTAGCACACAGCACCACGGCCCCAGACGGGACCGGCCTGCTCAACTCCCCTGTCCACACCAGATAATGGACACCTTACAGCTGAGTCGTCAACTCTGACGTTGGGAGTTGATGGTGCGGAGCGAAGCGGGAGAAAGAGGGGAAAGCCTCTCCACTTCCATTATTTATCAGGCCCAGAGGTGCTTTAAGAGAGTCAGCACTACACTATGCAGGGGGCAGAGTGACCATAAAGAGGAGCACTCATCACTGAGCATCACTGGGCTCCTGTAGGGGGGATAGGGGTGTGGCGAGGGGGGTTGGTGCTCTGAAGGAGGCTCTTTGAACCTAAAGGTCAAGACCCAGAACAATGCAGCTGAGAGTACCAGCTCCACCGTATCCTTCATTATTGAGACACTGTTTTATCTGACTGTTATCCTCAACAGCATCTCCGAATGTACCATTTCTGGATGTGAGGCCTTCCACTGCTCTGGCCTCACCATATCTAAACACAACAAACAGCAGCCTTTCCATTACATTCAACTTCATTTATCTCATCACACTACCTACAGTTGGTCCACTGTGTTTCACCATACAGTCAGTGCTCTGTCTACAGGACTCATTTGGTTCAGGTGAAAAATAAACAGCCCCAGTGCTCAGGCACACCTCCACTGCCCCCACCGCCACCCCCTCCTTGGGCTGTCCACCTATCCCCAGCAGCCCCCCAGTGGAGAGAGAGAGGGCCAGCTGGGTTCGCTTCATGTTGACAAATACGTTACAGCATATTAATTAGAGCGATTCTGTGCGTCGCTCCAGACTGCTGACGCTAATGGAGAGATGAGGGATGAGCCCCCTAAAGAATTATGCTGGCTGGGGACGGGCAGTAACAGTAGGAATCCTACCACTACAGCAACCCCCATGGTTTATGTCATGCCAACACACACATTTGTACACACACTCCCCACAGACACACACAAACCTACAGTATGTAGCTAACCCTCCTTCCGGGTCTCCATAGGTTCACCTTCCTGTGTCCTGCTCTTCTCTGCCAGTTATATTCATCTAAGCATCAGAAGCATCCGTGTCTGTCTGTCATTCAGGTAGCTACACTTGTCCCCCCAGAGCAGAGCAGAGCAGCCAGGCCCTGATTAAGCTGTGCTGTGTGTTCCCTCTCCTCTCCACAGCACCACCTTTATTTACCCTGTCTGTCCCTGCTCCCAGCTCCCTGCCTGGGCCTCTACTATCTGTTATTCCCCCTGGAGACAATGACGAAAGTCTCATCCTGCAGGAGCCTCTCTCAGCGCTCCTCTAATGATGCCTTGAAAGAGCCCTGCAACACTAAACCGCTCTCCTGAGTCGCTGTGAAATTTCTGTGAAATTTGAGTGACGTGCTCCGCTCCCCGCGATGGCTCCTCACATGGAAAATGAGTCTCAGCATTAGCCATCTACCTTGATTCAGATAAAATGGATGCCAGCGAGGACATGGCAGTTGAAGTGGTAATGTACGTGGTTGTAACGGATCAAATAGTCCCTAACACTCCTAGCCTCCTTTATTACCGCTAGTCCTCCACTAGACACTGTGAGGGGTTCATTGTGAGGCAGGTGGATCCCTCATTAGGTCCCAGTCTCTGGAGTGGAGCGGGGGATAGTGGAGGTGCAGGGAGTGGGGGCGAGGGGTTAGGCCTGCTTTTACGGCCCCTCTGATGCATGGTGGTGCTGTGGCCGCTGCTTGGTAGCGACACGGGGAAACAATCCACTGTCGAAGACTGGGCTCACAGGGGTCACTGGGGTCACTGGGGTCAGAGAGATCACACACATGCACAGACATAAGCATGCGCACATAGAACATCTACAACATATTACATATGACCACTTATAAGGAATACAAATTAAAATGTCAGCACATTTATATTTGTTTATATTTGGAATCTCACTCTGTAAACCATAATTGCAATATGAAAAATATACAAAAGCTTGAGTAACAACAGCTAACTCAAAAGAATTAGGAAAATAATCATCATTCTTTAACTGTGCACTTCTTTTGGGGAGGATGAGGGTCTATGTGTGTATAGGGGAGAGCAGGGGACATATGGGGATGACCTCTGGGTTGTGGCGAGGAGGTCACCAATCCCACCGTGTAAAGCTGTGATTTACACGTCTACACAAGGACCCTCCAAACCCCTCCTGTGGGCCACACAGTCCAACTCCACCAGCCAGACAACAAGGGCACAGCCTACTAATGACAGACAATCTGCCTGGCAACTCATTATCACATCGCACTAACTGCAAATGGCATCCAGGCTCCAGGCTGCCAGACTGCAGGTCACAGTGGCTTTAGCTAGAGAAAGGGCTTCTTCCTGGGCTGAGTTGAGGAAGCCCTGGCCCTGGAGCATGGAGCCAGGCCCTGCCGCTGCACAACCACTGGATCAATTCCCTAGCATGAAGACATGAGCTGAGAGGAGGGCAACTCTACCAGTCAGAAGTGGCAGGTATAATTGCTCCGAAAATCACTCTAAATCTGCTCCTGAAGGATCCCAGGGCATGGGGGATGTCAACGCCAGTCCCATGTGGTGAAATATGTTAAGAGTGGAGCAGAGCGTTCGCTCACACACACACATACACACACACAGACACACCCCTCGTTCACACACTTGCATACACACACATGCTGGACAGATGAAGCTGTTGGGCTGATTCTGTAGGTTTTTCTCTTGGCATCAAGTCCACTCAACTGAGAAGACATTTCCTCATTAGCCAGCCTCAGCTTCAGACATCTGTGGGGCTGGGAGAGTCTGCGTACTGTGTGTGTGTTTGTGTGTGTGTGTGTGTGTGTGTGTGTGTGTGTGTGTGTGTGTGTGTGTGTGTGTGTGTGTGTGTGTGTGTGTGTGTGTGTGTGTGTGTGTGTGTGTGTGTGTGTGTGTGTGTGTGTGTGTGTGTGCACATGAATGACTGGTTAAGTGGATTGTACTGCACTGCACTGTACTGCACTGTACTGCACTGGATTGTACTGCACTCACTCACACACATAATGTACAGGTCTTCTAAACACACACACAGACATTGAATCCAACAGTACCCACGGAAGTAAAGACTAGCACTGGTAAGTTGTCTGCCAGGCTAGCATAACCCCACCCCACCACTGACCCAGCCTGTGTGAGATCATGACTATGGCTGTGAGGGCTACAGCGTGAGCTCCTCTCTGTAGCCCTGTTCCTGGGTCAGTCAGAAGGGCCACGGTCTGGGCTTGGAGCTGGATGGCCCTGGCTGGCGAGGAGCTGCCTCTCGGCCGCCTGCAGGTCCCTGCTCAGCCCCATCACAGCCCAGTGCATGCTAGGGCAGGGAAGATGAGGGGATATGAGAGACATAAATCGTTAAATGCCTCACCTTGGGTCGACAATCACACCAGAGGCCACCAGCAATCTCTATTTGAAGCACTGCCTTTGCACCTTCAGGTCTCTGCTCCCTGGCCTTGCTATAAATCAGGATACACCCTCTAACCCCTTCGGTCTCTTTCCCTCTTGCTCTCTATTCTCCCCCCTCTCTTTCTGGGAAACTCACATTGTCTCTCTGAATAATATATACAAAATATTTCCAACAAATATTTCAACATTTAAACCTGGAATGTCCTGACCTTGGAATATGAGGTTTCTGGTATTCTGGTTTTACTTTCAACAAGTCTAAAAACAAGTCTTAATTACTAAAGGAGGCTATAGGAGGCTACAGGAGGCTACAGGAGGTTATAGGAGGTGATAGGAAGCTAAAGGACGTTATGGGAGGCTATAGGAGGCTATAGGAGGTTCTAAGAGGTTATATGAGGCTATATGAGGCAATAGGAGGTTATAAGAGGCTATGGGAGGTTATATGAGGTTATATGATGTTATAGGAGGCTATAGGAGTCTATAGAAGGTTATAGGAGGCTATATGAGGCTAAATTAGGCTACAGAAGGCTACAGGAGGCTATAGGATGTTATAGGAGGTTATAAGAGGCGATAGGAGGTTATAGCAGGTTATAGAATGTTATAGGAGGATATAGGAAGCTATAAGAGGTTATAGGAGAATACGAGGCTATAGGAGGTTATAGGAGGCTATAAGAGGTTATCGGAGATTATAGGAGGTTATAGGATGTTATAGTAGGCTATAGAAGGTGATAGGAGGATACAGGAGGCTACAGGAGGTTAAAGGAGGTAATATGAAGTTATAAGAGGTTATATGATTCTATAAGAGGTGACAGGAGGCTATAGGAGTCTGTAGGAGGTTATAGGAGGCTACAGGAGGTGATAGGAAGCTATTGGAGATTATAGGAGGTTATAGGAAGTTTTGTGAGTCTATAGGAGGCTATATGAGGTTATAGGAGGCCATAGGAGGCTATAGGAGGTGATATGAGGCTATAGGAGTCTATAGGAGGTTATAGGAGCTTACAGGAGGCGATAGGATGCTATTGGTGATGATAGGAGGCTACAGGAGGCTATAGAAGGATATAGGCGGCCATATGAGCCTATATGAGGCTACAGGGGGCTGTAGGAAGTTACAGGAGGGTTCAAGAAGCTCCAGAAGGCTACAGGAGGCTATAGGAGGCTATAGGAGATTATAGGAGGCTATATGAATCTATAGGAAGTTATAGGATAACAGAAGGCTATATGAGGTTATAGGAGGTGATAGGAGGTTATAGGAGGCTATAGGAGGTGATAGGAGGCTATTGGGTTCTATAGGAGAATTGGAGGCTATATGAGGCTATAGGAGTTTATGGGAGGTTATTGGAGGCTATAGGGGGCTATAAGAGGCTATAGGAGGTTATAGCAGGTTATAGGAGTCTAATGGAAGTTAGATGAGGTTATAGGAGAATACGAGGCTATATGAGTTTATAGGGGGCTATAAGAGGTTATGGGAGGTTATAGGAGGTTGTAAGATGTTATAGGAGGCTATTTTTATTTTTTATTTTTGATTTCACCTTTATTTAACCAGGTAGGCAAATTGAGAACACGTTCTCATTTACAATTGCGACCTGGCCAAGATAAAGCAAAGCAGTTCGACACATACAACAACACATAGTTACACATGGAGTAAAACAAACATACAGTCAATAATACAGTGAAAAATAAGTCTATATACAATATGAGCAAGTGAGGTGAGATAAGGGAGGTGAAGGCAAACAAAATATATATATAAAAAAAAATAATAATAATAATAATAATAATAATAAAAAAATAAAATATATATATATATATATAAAAAGGCCATGGTGGCGAAGAATATACAATATAGCAAGTAAAAAAAAGTTAAAAAAAGTAGAGATAGTAGAGATAGAAAAAAGTAGAGATAGAAATAATGGGGTGCAAAGGAGCAAAATAAATAAATAAATAAATACAGTAGGTAAAGAGGTAGTTGTTTGGGCTAAATTATAGATGGGCTATGTACAGGTGCAGTAATCTATGAGCTGCTCTGACAGCTGGTGCTTAAAGCTAGTGAGGGAGATAAGTGTTTCCAGTTTCAGAGATTTTTGTAGTTCGTTCCAGTCATTGGCAGCAGAGAACTGGAAGGAGAGGCGGCCAAAGGAAGAATTGGTTTTGGGGGTGACCAGAGAGATATACCTGCTGGAGCGCGTGCTACAGGTAGGTGCTGCTATGGTGACCAGCGAGCTGAGATAAGGGGGGACTTTACCTAGCAGGGTCTTGTAGATGACCTGGAGCCAGTGGGTTTGACGACGAGTATGAAGCGAGGGCCAGCCAACGAGAGTGTACAGGTCGCAGTGGTGGGTAGTATATGGGGCTTTGGTGACAAAACGGATGGCACTGTGATAGACTGCATCCAATTTATTGAGTAGGGTTTTGGAGGCTATTTTGTAAATGACATCACCGAAGTCGAGGATTGGTAGGATGGTCAGTTTTACAAGGGTATGTTTGGCAGCATGAGTGAAGGATGCTTTGTTGCGGAATAGGAAGCCAATTCTAGATTTAACTTTGGATTGGAGATGTTTGATGTGAGTCTGGAAGGAGAGTTTACAGTCTAACCAGACACCTAGGTATTTGTAGTTGTATATATATATGAGACTATATTAGGATATAGGAATCCTAAAGGAGGTTATAGGAGGTAACAAAATCCTAAAGGAGGCTATAGGAGGCTATAGGAGGTTATAGGAGGCTATAGGAAGTGATAGGAGGCTACAGGAGTCTGTAGGTGTCACGACTTCCGCCGAAGTCGGTCCCTTTCCTTGTTCGGCCAATGTTCGGCGGTCGACGTCACCGACCTTCTAGCCATCACTGATCCATTTTTTCATTTTCCATTGGTTTTGTCTTGTCTTCCTTCACACCTGGTTCTAATCCCATCAATTACACGTTGTGTATTTAACCCTCTGTTTCCCCTCATGTCCTTGTCGGAGATTGTTTTGTTTGTATGTGATGTGCTATTTAGTGTTGGTGTGCGACGGGTTTTGTACCCACTTGTTATTTTGTACACTTTGGTTGTTTTGGAGTTTTGTCAGCATTAATTAAACAACTACGTTTTTACCAAGTTCGTTCTCCTGCACCTGACTTCCCTGCTACCAACACGCACCCCTTACAGTATCTCTGACCACCTATGGAGTCAGCAGGAGAAGGTACCCCGGCCATGGAGGTGGAGGAGGGCGTCCAGGAGCATGCGGTAATGCTTTACTATCTGGGAGCCGCCATGGATCGCGTTGTCCAGACAATGGACTGCTGGGAGAGACAGAGAGTTCTTCCAGCGCCTCCACCAGCACAACCGAGGTCTCTCCTGAGCGCCCCTTTCTGGCCTGAACCCAGTGGGATCCGTCTCTCCATGCCACAGGAGTACGACGGGAGTGCTGCCAACTGCCAGGGTTTCCTCCTCCAACTAAACCTCTATCTGGCCACGGTCCACCCAGCTCCATTGGACAGCGAGAGGGTGACCGCCCTCGTGCCTCACCGGGAAAGACCTGGAGTGGGTAACGCCGTGTGGAGAGAGGGAGATGCGGCGTTGGACCATTTTGAGGAGTTCACCCGTCGTTTTCGGGCAGTCTTCGACCACTCGCCCGAGGGCAGAGAGGCGGGTGAGCGCCTCTACCATCTGAGGCAGGAGACGAGGAGCGCCCAGGAGTTTAGGACCCTGGCTGCCGGCGCGGGATGGAACAACAGGGACCTGATCGACCACTACCGCTGCAGTCTGCGCGAGGACGTCCGTCGGGAGCTGGCCTGCAGAGTCACCACCCTCACTTTCGACCAGCTGGTGGACCTGTCCATCAGGCTAGACAACCTGCTGGCTACTCGCGGACGACCAGATCGGGGTCTGGTGGTTCCATTCTCCCGCACCCCCTCTCCGATACCCATGGAGCTGGGAGGGGCGGTGCGCAGGGAGACCAGAGGGGATTTCCACTCGTGCACCATCGCCAGAGGTCACACTGCTGGTCGGTGCCGGGTTGGTTCCTCTGGGAATCGAGGCAGCAGGCAGGGCGCTCTGGCGTCACCCCAGGTGAGCCGGCATCATTCTCACCCAGAGCCCTTTGTTGCACATATGTTTGTGTCTGTCACGTTCCCTGAGTTTTCTCCGCATTCCCAGCATAAGGTGCTCGTAGATTCAGGCGCTGCTGGGAATTTCATTGATAGAGCGTTAGCTCATAGTTTAGGGATCCCCATTGTTCCCATGGATGTGCCCTTCCTCGTTCACACCTTAGATAGTCGACCATTAGGGTCAGGGTTAATTAGGGAGGTCACCGCTCCTTTGGGCATGGTGACGCAGGGGGGTCACACGGAGAAAATTTGTATTTTCCTTACTGACTGGTCTGAATCAGATAAACGGTGAGGTATAGTTACCCGCTACCGTTCATAGCCACAGTGATAGAGTCAATGCACGGGGCGCGCTTCTTTACGAAACTAGATCTCAGGAGCGCTTACAATCTGGTGCGTATCCGAGAGGGAGACGAGTGGAAGACGGCTTTCAGTACCACCTCTGGGCACTATGAGTACCTCGTCATGCCGTACGGCATGATGAATGCGCCATCAGTCTTCCAAGCTTTTGTAGACAAGATTTTCATGGACCTGCACGGGCAGGGTGTAGTGGTGTATATTTATGACATTTTGATATACTCCGCTACACTCGCCGAGCATGTGTCCCTGGTGCGCAAAGTGCTTGGTCACCTGTTGGAGCATGACCTGTACGTCAAGGCTGAGAAATGCCTGTTCTTCCAACAGTCCGTTTCCTTCCTAGGGTATCGCATTTCCACGTCAGAGGTGGAGTTGGAGAGTGACCGCATTGCAGCCGTGCGTAATTGGCCGACTTAAGGAGGTGCAGCGATTCTTAGGGTTTGCCAACTACTACCGGAGGTTTATCCGGTGTTTTGGTCAGGTAGCGGCTCCCATTACTTCACTGCTGAAGGGGGGCCCGGTGCGCTTGCAGTGGACAGCTGAGGCGGACAGGGCTTTCAGTCACCTGAGGGTTTTGTTTACCTCAGCTCTCGTGCTGGCCCATCCGGATCCCTCTTTGGCGTTCATAGTGGAGGTGGACGCGTCCGAGGCTGGGATAGGAGCTGTGCTCTGTCAGCTCTCTGGTACGCCACCGAAGCTCTGCCCTTGTGCCTTCTTCTCGAAGAAGCTCAACCCGGCAGAGCGAAACTATGACGTGGGGGACCGGGAGTTGTTGGCTGTCGTCAAGGCCCTGAAGGCGTGGACACCCTTTTCTCATCTGGACTGACTACCGCAATCTGGAGTACATCCGGGCGGCGAGGAGACTGAACCCTCGCCAGGCAAGGTGGGCCATGTTTTTCACCCGTTTTGTGTTTACCCTTTCTTACAGAGCAGGCTCCCAGAACGTTAAGGCAGACGCATTGTCCCGGCTGTATAACACAGAGGAGCGGTCCATGGATCCCACTCCCATACTCCCCGCCTCTTGTTTGGTTGCGCCGGTAGTGTGGGAGCTGGATGCGGACATGGAGCGGGCGTCACGTGCAGAGCCTGCTCCCCCTCAGTGTCCAACTGGGCATCTGTACGTTCCGTCTGCTGTCCGCGACCGGCTGATCTATTGGAACCACACGTCACCCTCCTCTGGTCACCCTGGGATCGGTCGGATGGTGCGCTGTCTTAGTGGGAAGTACTGGTGGACCACTTTAGCTAAGGATGTGAGGGTTTATGTTTCCTCCTGCTCGGTGTGCCCCCAGTGCAAGGTTCCTAGACACCTGCCGAGAGGTAAGTTACAACCCTTACCCGTTCCACAACGGCCATCGTCGCACCTGTCGGTGGATTTCCTAACCGATCTTCCACGTTCACAGGGTAACACCACGATCCTGGTCATTGTGGATCGTTTTTCTAGGTCCTGTCGTCTCCTCCCTTTGCCTGGTCTCCCTACGGCCCTACAAACTGCGGAGGCCCTGTTTACACACGTCTTCCGGCACTACGGGGTGCCTGAAGATATAGTGTCTGATCGGGGTCCCCAGTTCACGTCAAGGGTCTGGAAGGTGTTCATGGAACGTCTGGGGGTCTCGGTCAGCCTTACCTCAGGTTTTCACCCCGAGAGTAACGGGCAGGTGGAGAGAGTTAACCAGGATGTGGGTAGGTTTCTGAGGTCTTATTGCTAGGACCGGCCGGGGGAGTGGGCGGCGTTCGTGCCCTGGGCAGAGATGGCCCAGAACTCGCTCCGCCACTCCGCCACTCCTCTACTAACCTTTCTCCCTTCCAGTGTGTATTGGGGTATCAGCCTTGGCATCAGAGTCAGACCGAGGCTCCTGGACGACTGGTTCCGGAGCGCGGAAGAAACATGGGATGCCGCCCATGTCCACCTTCAGCACGCCGTACTGCGCCAGACAGTTGGCGCAGGCCGTCACCGCAGTGAGGCCCCGGTGTTCACACCGGAGGCTATAAGAGGCCATGGGAGGTTAATGGAGGTTATAGGATGTTACAGGAGGCTATATGAGACTATATTAGGCTATATGAGGCTAAAGGAGGTTATAGGAGGTTACAGGAAGCAAACGGAGGCTATAGGAGGCAACAGGAGGCTAAAGGAGGCTATAGGAGGTTACAGGAGGCTCCAGGAGGCTAAAAGATGTTATAGGATGTCATATGAGGTTGTAAGAGAGGTTATATGAGGTTATATGAGGCTATAGGAGTCTGTAGGAGGTTATAGGAGGCTACAGGATGTGAAAGGAAGCAAACAGAGGCTATAGGAAGCAACAGGAGGCTAATGGAGGCTTTAGGAGGTTACGGGAGGCTCCAGGAATATTTACAGGAGGCTAAAAGAGGTTATAGAACGTCATATGAGGTTGTAAGAGAGATTATAGGAGGCTACATGAGGTTATAGGAGGTTATAGGAGTTTACAGGAGGTGATAGGAGGCTATTGGTGGCAATAGGAGGCTATAGGAGGCTATATGAGGCCATAGGAGGCCACAGGCGTCTATAGGAGGCTATATGAAACCTGAAACCCCACCTCTTTAAGGAATATCTAGGATAGGATAAAGTAATCCTTCTAAACCCCCCCCCCCCTTAAAAGAGTTAGATGCACTATTGTAAAGTGGTTGTTCCACTGGATATCATAAGGTGAATGCACCAATTTGTAAGTCGCTCTGGATAAGAGCGTCTGCTAAATGACTTAAATGTAAATGTAAATATGAAGCTGTAGGAGGTTATAGCCTCCTACAACCTCCTACAGACTCCTATAGCCTCATATAACCTCATATAACCTCTCTTACAACCTCATATGACATCCTATAACATCTTTTAGCCTCCTATAGATTCCTGGAGCCTCCTGTAACCTCATATAGCCTCCTTTAGCCTCCTGTTGCCTCCTATAGCCTCCGTTTGCTTCCTGTAACCTCCTATAACCTCCTTTAGCCTCATATAGCCTAATATAGTCTCATATAGCCTCCTGTAACATCCTATAACCTCCATTAACCTCCCATAGCCTCTTATAGCCTCCGGTGTGAACACCGGGGCCTCACTGCGGTGACGGCCTGCGCCAACTGTCTGGCGCAGTACGGCGTGCTGAAGGTGGACATGGGCGGCATCCCATGTTTCTTCCGCGCTCCGGAACCAGTCGTCCAGGAGCCTCGGTCTGACTCTGATGCCAAGGCTGATACCCCAATACACACTGGAAGGGAGAAAGGTTAGTAGAGGAGTGGCGGAGTGGCGGAGCGAGTTCTGGGCCATCTCTGCCCAGGGCACGAACGCCGCCCACTCCCCCGGCCGGTCCTAGCAATAAGACCTCAGAAACCTACCCACATCCTGGTTAACTCTCTCCACCTGCCCGTTACTCTCGGGGTGAAAACCTGAGGTAAGGCTGACCGAGACCCCCAGAAGTTCCATGAACGCCTTCCAGACCCTTGACGTGAACTGGGGACCCCGATCAGACACTATATCTTCAGGCACCCCGTAGTGCCGGAAGACGTGTGTAAACAGGGCCTCCGCAGTTTGTAGGGCCGTAGGGAGACCAGGCAAAGGGAGGAGACGACAGGACTTAGAAAAACGATCCACAATGACCAGGATCGTGGTGTTACCCTAAGAACGTGGAAGATCGGTAGCCAGCAGCATACCACCCTGCATACCACTGCTGGCTTGCTTCTGAAGCTAAGCAGGGTTGGTCCTGGTCAGTCCCTGGATGGGAGACCAGATGCTGCTGGAAGTGGTGTTGGAGGGCCAGTAGGAGGCACTCTTTCCTCTGGTCTAAAAAAATCCCAATGCCCCAGGGCAGTGATTGGGGACACTGTCCTGTATAGGGTGCCGTCTTTCAGATGGGACGTTAAACGGGTGTCCTGACTCTCTGAGGTCATTAAAGATCCCATGGCACTTATCGTAAGAGTAGGGGTGTTAACCCCGGTGTCCTGGCTAAATTCCCAATCTGGCCCTCAAACCATCATGGTCACCTAATAATCCCTAGTTTACAATTGGCTCATTCATCCCCCTCCTCTCCCCTGTAACTATTCCCCAGGTCGTTGCTGCAAATGAGAACGTGTTCTCAGTCAACTTACCTGGTAAAATAACGGTAAAATAAAAAATAAAATAAAAAATAGGAGATAATAGGACGTTATATGTGGGTTTTAAGAGGTTATAGGTGGTTATATGAAGCTACAGGAGGTTATAGGAGGTTATTTTTTTTTTATTTTTTTTTTATTTAACCTTTATTTAACCAGGTAGGCAAATTGAGAACACGTTCTCATTTACAATTGCGACCTGGCCAAGATAAAGCAAAGCAGTTCGACACATACAACAACACATAGTTACACATGGAGTAAAAACAAACATATAGTCAATAATACAGTGAAAAAAAATAAGTCTATATACAATTTGATGTTATAGGAGGCTAAATTATGTTATATGAGGCTATAGGGGACTGTATGAGATTATATGAGGTTATAGGATGCTATAGGACGTTATGTGAGATTATAAGACGTTAACTTCTTGAGAATACAGGGGGTGCTGTTTTCACATTAGCATAATTGCCTCTACAGATAAAACTGCCTCTTATTCAATTATTGCTGTTACTATATGCATATAACCATATGCCATTGGATAGAAAACAAGCTATGGTTTCTAAAACCGTTCCAATTTTGTCTCTGAGTCAAACACAGGTCATTTCACAGCACTTTCCCTGAGCCAGAAAAAGATTGCAAGATGTGTATGCTCGCTTCAAAGCTCTGCCTATATATGGTCACGCGACCTATGACCCGAAACACACTTCCTTCTTCTTCCTCTGGGTGTCTGGAAGACGTCAGAGGAGAAATTTTTTGTTTATCTTGTACTGACGTGAAATAAGACCTATTTCTTTAGCGTGACCGACAACTTCCGGTTTCCTGAGATGCGCGTTTAGAGAAGCCATTGACTTTTGTTATGCTGACGTTACGGATGAAAACTATCTCCGTGTCAAAGTTTGTTTGATACATGTGACCATATCACCGTAATGTATGTTTTTTCAATATAGTTTAATCAGATTATTAGAATTTTTTCGGGAGTTTTGCCGTGTTCCGTTCTTTGAGTTTTTTAACTTTGGACAGAGCCGTGCTAGTCGACCAGTACCCAGGCTAAATGAAGAGGGGAAGTTGCCATTGTGAATGGATTGAACGACTCATCAGGACTAAGGACACCTTGATCAACATTCTGATGAAAGACCAGCAATAGTAAGACCCAATTTACGATGTTATTTCATATATCTGTCGTGCATGTGAACTGGTCGCGCGCGTCCAGCTGGTTCTGGCTGGCCTGGTTATGCTAATTTAGCGCTACATTTTGTTTTCGCTATAAAACATTTAAAAAATCTGAAATATTGTTTGGATTCACCAGATGTTGGGCTTTCAATGTCTGTACGCTGTGTATTTTTTCTGAAATGTTTTAAGACAAGTAATTAGTTATATAACGTTGGTCTCTGTAATTGTTCTAGCTGCATCAGCACTATATCAGATTGCAGCTGCAATGTAGAACTGTGATTTATACCTGAAAAATGCACATTTAAAAAAAAAAAACTATGCTATACCATAAATATGTTATCAGACTGTCATCTTAAGAATTTTTTTGTTGGTTAGTGGCTATCAATATCTTAGTTTAGCCGAATTGGTGATAGCACCTGATGGAGTAAGAAACTGTTGGAGTAAGAAAATGGTGTCATTTTGCTAACGTGTTTAGCTAATAGATTTACATATTGTGTCTTCCCTGTAAAACATTTAAAAAATCTGAAATGGTGGTTTTATTCACAAGATCTGTGTCTTTCATTGGGTGTCTTGGACTTGTGATTTAATGATATTTAGATGCTACTATTTAATTGTGACGCTATGCTAGCGATGCTAATCAGTGTGGGGGGTGTGGGGGGTGCTCCCGGATCCGGGTTAGGTACTCTGTAGAGGTTAAATGAGGTTGTAAAGGGTTATAGGTGGCAATATGAGGCTATATGAGGTTATAGGAGGCTATAGGTGGCTATAGAATGCTATAGGATGCTATATGATGTTATAGGAGGCTATATGAGGCTATAGGATGTTATAGGAGGCTATATGAGGTTATAGGAGGCTATAGGAGGTTACAGAAGGTTGTAGGAGGCTATAAGAGGCTATATGAGGCCATAAGAGGACATAGTAGGCTATAGGAGGCTGCAATAGGTTATAGGAGGCTTAAGGAGGTTATAGGATACTATATGAGGCTATAGGAGTTTATATGATATTATAGGACGTTATATGAGGTTGTAAGAGGTTATATAGGTGGTTATATGAGGCCATATGAGGTTATGGGAGGTTATAGGAGTCTATCGTAGGCTATAGGTTATAGGACATTATAGGAGGCTATTGGAGGCTATATGAGACCATAGGAGGCTATAGGAGGTTATAGGAGGCTATACGTGGTTATACAAGGTTATAGGAGGCTATAAGAGGCTACAGGAGGTGACCGTAGGCTATAGGAGGCTATAGGATGCTATAGGAAGCTATAGGAAGGTATAGGAGGCTATAAGGAGGCTATAGTTTACAGGAGGCTATAAAAGGCTATAGGAAGCTATAGGAGGTTACACAAGATTATAGGAAGCTATATGAGGCTATAGGAGTCCATAGGAGGCTATAGGAGGCTACAAGAGGTTATAGGAGGTTATAGGAGTCTAAAGGAAGTTATAGGATGCTGTATGAGGCTATAGGAGGTTATAGGAGATTATAGGACGTTATATGAGTTTGTAAGAGGTTAAATGTGGCTATGAGGCCATAGGAGGCCAAAGGAGGCTATAGGAGGTTATGGGAAGCTATACGAGGTTATACTAGGTTATAAGAGGCTATAAGAGGCTACAATAAGTTATAGGAGGTTAAAGGAGGCTAAAGGAGGTTATTGGAGGCTATAGGATGTTATAGGAGGCTATAGGATGGTATAGGAAGTTATAGGGTGCTATATGGGGCTATAGGAGTTTATAGGAGGCTACAGGGGGCTAAAGGAGGCTATATAATGTTATAGGAGGCTTTTGGAGATTATATGAGTTTGTAAGAGGTTATAAGAGGTTATATATGGCTATTGGGGGCTATAATAGGCTATAGGAGGCTATAGGAGGTTGTAGGATGTTATAGGAGGCTATAGGAGGTTAAATGAGGTTACAGGAGTCTACAGAAGGATATAGGATTATATAGGAGGCTATAGGCGTCTATAGGACGTTATAGGAGGCTACAGGAGGTGAGAGGAGGCTATAGGAAGCTATAGGAGGGTATAGGAGGCTATATGAGTTTGCAGGAGGATAAGGGAGGCTATAAGAGGCTATAGGAGGTTATACGATGTTATACGATGTTATAGGGGGCTATTGGAGGGTATATGAGGCCATATGAGGCCATAGGAGGCTATATGAGGTTATAAGAGGTTATACGAGGTTATAGGAGACTATAAGAGGCTACAATGGGTTATAGGAGGCTGAATGAGGTTATTGGAGGCTATAGGATGTTATAGGAGGCTATATGATGTTATAGGAAGTTATAGGCTATATGGGGCTATAGGAGATCATAGGAGGCTATATGATGTTATAGTAGGCTTTTGGAAACTATATGAGGTTGTAAGAGGTTATAGGAGGTTATATATGGCTATTGGAGGCTATACTAGGCTATAGGAGGCTATAGGATATTGTAGGATGTTATAGGAGGCTCTAGGAGGTTAAATGAGGTTACGGGAGTCTATAGGATGCTATAGGAGGCTATAGGCGTCTATAGGACGTTATAGGAGGTTACAGGAGCGGACGGGAGGCTATAGGAAGCTATAGGAAGGTATAGGAGACTATTGGAGGCTATATGAAGCCATAGGAGGCCATAGGGGGCTAGAGGAGGCTAGAGGAGATTATAGGAGGCTATACGAGTTTATACGAGGTTCTAAGAGGCTACAAGAGGTTATAGGAGGTTATAGGAGGCTAAAGGAGGATATTGGAGACTATTTGAGGCCATAGGAGGCCATAGGCAATAGAAAGTTATTGGAGGCTATAAGGGGCTATAGGAGGTCATAAGAGGCTACAGTAGGCTATAGGAGGTTATATGAGGTTAAAGGAGGTTATATGTAGCTATTGGATGCTATAATAGGCTATAGGAGGCTATATGATGTTATAGGAGGCTATAGGAGGCTATAGGAGGCTATAGGAGGTTATAGGAGGCTATAGGAAGCTATATGTGGTTATATGAGGCTATAGGATGTTATATATAGGAGGTTATAGGAGGCTATAAGAGGCTATATGAGATTAAAGGAGGCTATAGGATATTATATGAGGTTGTAAGAGGTTATAGGAGGTTATATGTGGCTATTGGAGGCTATAATAGGCTATAGGAGGCTATAGGATAGTTATAGGAGGCTATATGAGACTATAGGAGGCTATAGGAGGTTACAGGAGGCTATATATAGGAGGTTATATGAGGCTATAGGAGGCTGTATGGGGTTATAGGAGGTTACATGAGGCGATAGGAGGCTATCGGAGGCTATAGGGGGCTATATGAGGTTAAAGGAGGCTATAGGAGGCTATATGAGGCTGTAGGAGGCTATAGGGGGCTATATGAGTCTATAGGAGGATATAGGAGGTTATAGGAGGTTATATGAGGCTACAGGGTGCTGTAGGATATGTGTACTGCAGTGTAGTGTAGTGACAGCAGCATGGTGCCTTGCTGGGCTGTAACAACCGTAGAGCTAGGCTAGCTCTCACATGCTATGGGACCTTTCCATCCCCAGGGCCCAGGGTCAGGGGGAAACATACAGTAACCTTATCTGTGGCTATAACTACCCACCAGGACTCCCTCCCTCCCTTACCTCCACCCCCAGCTCCCACTGAGCCCGGAACGTGGGCCGACAGCTCAGAATGCCAGGAATGCTCTGGACAGGGAAGAATGCACAGCCCAGGAGAGGGAAAAAGAAGTGATTGAGTAAGGCAGAGCGCAGGAAGGAGGACAGGGGCAGGAAGTGGCACAGGCCCTGCTGAGTTGTACCCCCTCCCTACTCTGCTCTGGTCCCCCCTACACTAGTCTGGACTGAACCAGATGAACAATGACTGGGCCACTGCTGCATGAGACATTCTTCTAGTCTGGCTGAAGAGAGACACACATATGTGCCATTGATATTGGAGGTTTCAATGTTAAACCAGCCATAGAGAGTAGTGGTGTTGGTGTATTACTAGAAAGTAGGGCCCTATAAAAATCTGTTGTATTCTTTGTCTGATTCAGTTTAGTTTGGTCTCCTGATGTGGTTTAAGCATTGTTGTGGGCTTAGAACATCATTGATGTTCTAAGCCCACAACAATGCTTAAACCACACCAGGAGACCACTTTTGAGGTCAGGGAAAAATCTAACAGCCAGAGACGGTTGTTTGGTTAAGGCCTTCGCAGACTGTACATCTGATTTAGTCTTTTACGATTATCATATGTCCCACTGTGTGATGTCACCAAATTAAAAATATTGATATCAACCTGGCCAGATTGTACGATTTGCTTCAGTTCTGTCATCATATTCTGCGATTGGCTTGTGAGGCCACACTACACGATAAAAGCAAAACAATTCTGACACTGCTACAACTCTGTTGGAGCCTACGACCGCACATAGTGGTACTTAACCAGCAGACCTAGACCAAGTCACACTGACGAGCCAAGACATCCGGCAGTCGTTTAGAACCTAAGACCTTTCCCACGATATGGACATTTTGTCTGGGACGGCACAATCGTGGCATAAAGCCAGATGTACACTACACAATTTTTGCCCCGATTTAGCTGCCCCAGACAAGTTTTGGAGATCGGAGACAAGAACGGTGATCAGCAATAGCTGAGAGCTCTCCAGAAAATGAGCCAGTGAGATGATGACGTTGTATCGCATCACTCAGAATGTGTACTCTCGAGCAGGAGCGATGACTACTACTAGTATGTGTTTGTACTTGCCAAAGTGTCAAATCATTACAGCTCTGACAAGCTCTTTACAGGCAATGTTATTCAATTCAAAATGTATTGGCTAGATATTTCAACTCTGTATAGCAAACATGAATGTCTGACTGAAAACGTTTGAGGCTGCTTTGTGCCACAGCTTTGTCTAGCTATCTAATCACATCCTTGTCAAGACAGTGTGGTATCGAGATTCCTCACGACCAAGTGAAGCATCTTGTAGTGTGCGACCCCCGTCTGTGCCACATCGTTACGTGTGTGAACCATTACGTTGGCAACACAAAAAACTACAGGAAAGATGGTCGTTTATTGTGAGAGGCTCAGCCATGATGCGATTTTAAAAGTCGTCCGCCCGGCATAATACAGCTAAAATTGTACATTCTGAAAAAGCCTTTAACTATGTTTCTGTAATGCTGATGTGATTGCAGAGTTTATAAAACAAATGGCAACTGGATTGATGCAAATAATCCTGATATCATTCTGCCAGGTAGACATAGG
>NC_074668.1:67447162-67484662 GCF_029448725.1 Salvelinus fontinalis | reverse complement strand
AGTTCATTTTCGGTGTGACTGTTCTCCCTAACACTTTGCATCAGAAACGTCCATGCTTCTTCCATACCGCTCCTTGTCATTTATCCTAAGCAGCTTGGGGCATTTCACAAATAACTTGTGTCATGAAAAAGTTGAATAATCAGAAACATTAGCTCTGATGGCAGCGGAGAGGTTTAAAATGAGACGTCACTAAATTAGTTACAGAGCAGGGATTTCCACTAAGTGCATGTCCATGGCCTATTCTCAGTGGTGAATGACAAACTCTTTTTACAGTCTAATTTGTACAGGCCTAAACTTTCCAACACTTTACAGACGTCTTTCACAGAGAGAGAAATGGCTAATGTTGCCATTTAGAGGACAATGGTCCCTGAATGGCAGAATGACATCATGGAACAGGTGGTGACTGAAGACTCACACTGTCACAAGCGCAATGTCAGCGTGAGCTTAAAGACGGGACGAGAAAGAGGGAGAGAGAGAGAGGCGCAGGCTGTTTGCAACACACTCAGCTTATTTAAAACAATTCATTCCGTCTCCTGGAAAAGCTGGACTCTTGACGCCTCATTGAACAAATGTACCTCAGCTACTTCATCCACAGCTTCCAAACACTCCATCATGGGAAAGACCACGCCGTGGCACTGCGACGCTGAGAGGAAATGAAGTCAGAAGGCAAACTTCTCGCCATAAGTCTTGATCAGATGCGAGTGATTGTTCAAGCATTGTTATCCAGGCCGGGCCTTTATAGGGAAACACTCTGCCTTCATATGGGCTGCATTATAAGCATCTCTACCCTGGGGGAGAGGACAGGGAAGCCCACAGTACAGTCATCACTGTACTGCAGCCCAGCTAGGTGATAAACATCTACTAGCAGCACACATCTGTGTCCGCCATCATCACTATGTGGAACTACAAGTTCTTTGAATAATGAATAACAATCTATTGCATAACATACAGCCTGGCAATTAGAGAAAATATACACCATTATATTCTGGCGATTGTTTAATGTACTGTCATAGGAATTCAATGTGAATCATTAAAAAGAGATACACATTCTCTCTCTATAACATCTAAGTGCATCTGTCCCCATGCATGTTCACCAGAACATGTGGACCTCAACACATCACCAAACCCCTAGCCATACACACATGAAAAAATCCATTACCAACCGCTATCCAAATCTCATATCTCCATTCATACACAGCGGTAGGCAGTTAGTCTACTATGCACGAGGTACTAGGCAGAGCCCCAGCTCCCCAGTATGGATATGAGCTGACCATAGCTAGCTGTGTACTGAAGGGGTGTTGACAGAGTACAGGGGTGGGACCACTGCAGAGCCACAGCCATCGTATAACACCATACAGCCCAGACCCAGTCCTGTAACGCACAGCCCTGACCAGCCTCCAGACAGCCCCTCACCAGCCTCCCCTGGCCTCCTTCACTTACCCCTCCAAATAACCTTGTCCCTCACACAAGGGCACGCTAATATTTCAGTTTCCATTTTCACAACAATACAGTGTTGATTGGCTGTCAGCAAGGAGGTCGACTCGTGACATGTCTGATGCATGAATGTGTGTTCCGAATTGATTTGGGAAAAACCCACACAGCTGCCCCCTATATGTTGGCTTTTAAAGCAGTCTTTAAGACTTGTCTCTATCGGCTGGACTACCATTATGGCCTTCCTCCTAGACTTTGATTGTTGCTTTCATGATATGGTGAGATATAATTATTTTGTTTTTCTATTTTCTATTTTATTTTATGCACTTTGACATTATTCTCGTATAATGAAAAGCGCTTTACAAATGTAATACATTTATATTATTAGAATTTGTCTCTCCACAATAGTATTTAGACAGTGTATCTACAGGGTTGCATCGTTTACTGTGTTTTTAGTTTACAGAACTATATTAGTACTTTTTTATTCTATACAGAATAATTCATGGTTTAAAAACAAATCCCCTTCACTCCAGCCCCAATCCACATTCCAGCCTCCGGTTCAACTCATGGTTCTGTCTTTGAGTGGGCTTGTGCTCTAAACGTGGGGGTTATGGAAGGAGGGAAGGAGCGGGGGAAGGAGAAGGAGGAGGGAGAGGCACCACATACAGGGTGTTTACAGAGTGCTCCACGCTCACCACACGTGATTACAGTGTGATGCTTAACACAGCCAATTAAGACTTTTATGGATCTCTGTGTTTTACTCTGTAGGAGAGTTGGCACACCAGCCCTATAGTGCCTCAGTGTTTGTGGGTTTAGCGCAAAACACAGGGATCTCATTGTAAACTCCCCCAACTAGAGGATCATAACCACATTCCAAACCTAGGCCTACATGTGCTGCACAGAGCTCTCCAATGCTGAACTAAAACCACCTTAAGCTTGGCTAATGCAGCAGATACTAGTCTACAGGTGGGCACAGCTGCAAGACAATAATGTGTGAGTTGTTGCCAAAAGTACAATGGATAGCATACAGGTGAGTAAAGTTGGCTCTGTGGACATATGAGTTACTGTGTATGGTAAGATATATTCCACTGTAAGTAGGGATACATTCCACAGTTAGGAATGCACTATGAGAGAGCGGCCTGCTGGGTGATGTCGACGTACGGTATCTACCATGAAGAGGGGAAGGCCAGTGCCTCTCAGCCCTCTCAGGGGAGTGTGTGTGTCAGCAGGCAGGCAGGCACACAACAGAGAGGATCTCTCCTAAGAACACAGGCCTCCAGTCTGCTCCTCTCTAGTGGTGGGCGTAATCCACTCCATGGAGGCCTGGCACACAGAGGACATTAACACACAGCATCACAGGAGGAGCAGGAAACCCCTCTCTGTCATAGTCAGACCCAGCATGATGAGCAGGAAACCCCTCTCTGTCACAGTCAGAACCAGCATGATCTCTCAGTTGGGCTGGAGCAGGCAGGCTGGCATCAGCCACCATGTACTCCACTACTAAGGAGAAGACTGGCTGCTAGGGCTATTGGTTATGGGAAATTATCCCAAGCAGATGCTGAGGTCATTTTACACTAATATTACATTATTATCCTAGGATGTTGTACTTTAATTTAGTATTTAATCTTTTGAATTTTACATCGCTTTACAAAATATGTAGTACAGTAAGGCAATGTACACAGCGAATCTGTGGGAACCCTTGATGGAGTCCTATGTATCAGTGATTTAGATCATGTCTTAACATTTGTAGTTTACATTTCAAATCAGATGAAATATACCCCACTATTATTACTACATTATACAATAACCTACCCTATTTTACACCTATTCTGACAAAAGGCCAAACAAATATCATTTCCCAGTGATGTTGGTAGGCAAGTAATATCTGTTTAAATACCACCGTAGGTGTGATCAAACGGAAGAAGATTTATGTTTGGGAGATCCAGTGCTTTGGAATATTCCTGCTGACATTTATAAACGACAGCATTTATATGAGCTGAGCCCAGACTGTGGTTTACGGGACTATGTTCTCCTGTTATTTCCACAGTGATAGAGTACAGGCCATGGTGCTTGCTCTGGGTGTAGATGGCAGGTAAACGTAGGTTGCGTTGTTTGGCTAGGTTGGTCTCTGCCTCTGTGTCTGACTTACAGGGCGAGAGGTAAGGCAGTGTTCTCATCTCCCCTCTCTGCTCCTCTCAATCTGTAGTTTGCTATCAGCCAAGATTGTGGTGGGAGATTACGCCAGGGTGTGTGTGTGTGTGTGTGTGTGTGTGTGTGTGTGTGTGTGTGTGTGTGTGTGTGTGTGTGTGTGTGTGTGTGTGTGTGTGTGTGTGTGTGTGTGTGTGTGTGTGTGTGTGTGTGTGTGTGTGTGTGTGTTGATTTGTGTTTAACTGCAGTCTGGATCCGTGTTTTCAGCAGACCCGAGGCGTTTCAGAAACAGATCACAGCACCCAAACACTGCAGTTTCCCTTCCCTTCTCTTCCCTTCTCTTCCCTTCTCTTCCCTTCTCTCTAAGGAACTAACCTGACAGACCTCTACAGTCAAAAGCCAACTGTCCAAAACAATGCAGATATCAAAATCTCTACAAACTACAAAGTGCAGATCAAGATCTGATATAGCTACAACTCACATCCATTGGTAGGAAAACCCTTTGGTTAATAGTTTGCTGGCCCTTCACATACAGAGACTGGTTAATATTGCAGTGCCTAGTTAGACACTATTCTGAGGGGGTTCAGAGAACGGTGCATCACTTTTCATCTGTAACAAGTGATGAGGTAATTGGATGTAATATGACTGATAGTTAGGGTACTAAAAATGTATAATTGGACCATATCCTACTTGAAATGACTAGCAAAGAGTAGTTCTGATGTGAAATGATCAGGAACAAAGAATTTGTGGAATAAGTGGGTTTTTAACAAATGCCATCTCCTCACACATATTTCATTCCAATGAAAAAGGGAAGGACAGCGCTCATCAACAGTCAAAATGGATGACATGTATCAGCCCCCCCCTCTCTAATCTTCATCCCAGGTGCCCAGCACGTGTGGAGAAACCATTCCAGCCAAATTAAAACTCTTAATGTTTCCCCTCTTCCTGAATATTTCATCCCACTTTATGAAGCCGCTCCGGATGATTTCCCACGTCATGGCCAAGGGGACGAGTGAAGGACATTCACCCTTTTCCACTCCTCAACAAAGGCTGCAAGAAAAGAAGAAAAAAATCTAACAAACAGAAGCCCATCTCCTGTGGAGAAGACAATAGGGTGGTCTAGTCTGCCAGGGTGCAAAAAGAAATGTACAACCACTCTCAAATGAGACCCACCCCTGAGCTGAGCCAACAGACAAGGGGAAGCACAGACAGAATTATCATGAAAGCTAACAACCCTCCCCTTCTTTACAAAAAAACTCCTTAACTACCTCTTCTCTCTGCTATTTCCACTGTGTTTGGGTCTTTTGGGGCGCGATGAAGAGCTGGGGTCCCTGAATTTTCATATTTGATAAAAGCGAATGGAAATGAGTGTGTGTGTGTCAGAGGTGCTTGAAGCGCGCCACAAAAAGTCCCTTCAAGTCAACGTCCTGCTGGGCGGCCCTGGGGAGACCCCTCCCTGATTCCAGGAACTCTCTTTCCTTTATATCCCATTCTCTCTCCCATTTTACCATCTTTCTCTCTCTCTATCTGTCTCTTTCTTTCTCCCCTCACTCTGACATGCCTTGATCTGTCGGACGCTGCAGTTGCAGGGTTGCACGGCCGGGAAGAGGGAGAATAATAAGAAAACAAAATAAGGACGGAGGGGGAGATGGAGGGGTGGAGACAAGTGGGAGAGTGAAAACACCACTCCAAAGTAACCTTTAAGCAACATGGTCATTAACACCTCCATTAGAAGCCATTCTGTCTCTGCTACTCTATTAGTCACAGAAGCCTCATGCATCTCCCAGGCTGCCTGTGTTTTCCACAAGACAGCGGGGCGTTGGAACAGATGTCTTTGTTTTCTTTCCAACAGCAATCAGTCATCATCATCACCAGCAGTTTGTGAGCCTTTCACGTCAAGATGATCCACATGCATTTAAAGAGCAGGCTGCAGCAAGCTATGATACAGTATGTGAGCTCATAATTGCAGAGACAACATCACGAAGGAGAACACATCCATAACCCCAAAACAATCACCTCCATTACTGATGTATGTAATGCATTATAAATGAACAGCCCAATGGCCTCCGCAGTGGATGCACAACTTCTTTCCTTCCATTTACATCTGCAAAACTGTTCTTGTTCCTCTACTGTTCCTCTTCTTCCCTACTCTGACCAGGTGCCAGAAGGCCATAACCCTAGACAATGACCAATACCATCCATCTACACTCTTAGAAAAAAAGGGTTCCAAAAGGGTTCTTCAAAGGGTTCTCCTATGGGGACATCTGAAGAACCCTTTTAGGTTTTACACTGAACCCCAAAATGTAAACGCAACATGCAGCATTTTCAAAGATTTTACTAAGTTACAGTACATATAAGGAAATCAACCAATTTAAATAAATGAATTCGGTCATAATCTATGGATTTCACATAACTGGGAATACAGATATGCATCTGTTGGTCACAGATACCTTAAAAAAAATTGCAGCGCGACACATCTCCTTCACATAGGAAATGTGTCAGGCTATTGATTGTGGCCTGGGGAATGTTGTCCCACTCCTCTTCAATGGCTGTGTGAAGTTGCTGGATATTCACGGGAACTGGAACATGCTGTTGTACACATCGATCCAGAGCATCCCAAACATGCTCAATGGGTGACATGTCTGGTGAGTATGCAGGCCATGAAAGAACTGGGACATTTTCAGCTCCCAGGAATTGTGTACAGATCCTTGCGACATAGGGCTGTGCATTATCATGCTGAAACATGAGGTGATGGCGGTGGATTAATGTTACGACAATGGGCCTCAGGATCTCGTCACGGTATCTCTGTGCATTCAAATTGACATCAATAAAATGCAATTTTGTTTGTTGTCCATTGTCACGGCTCTCGTTGGTGGTAGAAAGAGTAGACCAAGGCGCAGCGTGGAAAGTGTTCATGATTTTAATTTAAAAAACACTCAAACAAAATAACAAAATCGAAAACGAAAACGCACAGTTCTGTCAGGCAACAGTAACTAAACAGAAAACAATATCCCACAACCTAATGGTGGGAAAAAGGGCTGCCTAAGTATGATCCCCAATCAGAGACAACGATAGACAGCTGCCTCTGATTGGGAACCACACTCGGCCAAAAACAAAGAAACAGAAAACATAGAATTTCCCACCCGATTCACACCCTGACCTAACCAAACAAAGAGAATAATAAGGATCTCTAAGGTCAGGGCGTGACATCCATAGCTTATGCCTGCCCGTACCATAACCCCACCGCCACAATGGGGAACTCTGTTCACAATGTTGACATCAGCAAACGGCTCACCCACACAACCCCATACACCTGGTCTACGGTTGTGAGGCAGTTTGGACGTACTGACAAATTGGATGTGGCTTATGGTACAAATTGTATGGAGAAATTAATATTAAATTCTCTGGCAGGAACTCTGGTGGACATTCCTGCAGCCACCATGTCAATTGCACACTCCCTCAAATCTTGAGACATCTGTGGTATTGTGTTGTGACAAAACTGCACATTTTAGAGTGGCCTTTTATTGTCTCCAGCACAAGGTGCACCTGTGTAATAATCATGCAGTTTAATCACCTTCTTGATATGCCACACCTGTAATGGGTGCGTGCTGGTGGCAGGGAAGTCAGGCGCAGGAGAACGAACTTGGTATAAACGGAGTCGTTTAATAAAACCAAAATATACAAAATAATAAAAGTGAGTACAAAACCCGTCTCACACCAGAACATAACTTGCACATAACATACAATCAAACAATCATCGACAAGGACATGAGGGGAAACAGAGGGTTAAATACACAACATGTAATTGATGGGATTGGAACCAGGTGTGAAGGAAGACAAGACAAAACCAATGGAAAATGAAAAATGGATCAGCGACGGCTAGAAGGTCGGTGACTTCGACCGCCGAACAAGGAGAGGGACCGACTTCAGCGGAAGTCGTGACAACACCTATCCAGGTGGAAGGATTATCTTGGCAAAGGAGAAATGCTCACTAACAGGGATGTAAAGAAATGTGTTGCCAAAATGTGAGAGAAATAAGCTTTTTGTGCGTATGGATCATTTTTGGGATCTTTTATTTGAGCTCACTTTACAATGTGTTTCTATTTTTGTTCAGTATAGATAGCACCTTTCTTTCTAAGTCTAGGGACATCACTCACAACTGATTCAAATGAACTTGTCACATAAGTCAGCATGCTTATGTATGGCAATATATTGTCTACCTGTTAATAAATGACTGTGCCTGGGAGTGAGAGCAGTCCCAAATTTGCCATTTTGAGAATAGCCAATTGACGCCCTAAATCTCCACCCATACGGAGGAAGGTGAAGACTATTTAACGTGTCAACGTTGGCCCAGTATACAGGTTAAAATAGGAACACACCTCCCTACGTTGATTATTGCACTGGAACTCCATTTAAATTGGATATCTATAACTTTTTTCCTACAGAATGGCTATTTGAAATTCACCTATTAACTGTACTTCAAATGATACAGCTGTTTCATAATTCACACTGCAAAATAAAAAAGACAAGCCAACATTAACACCTTTACCTTGTATAATGGGAAAAATTGTTTGTTAGAGGTCTGAAAATATGTCCTCTTTTTCCTACCTATAATTATATCTTTAAAACATATCCACTTCAGGTATGGTTTCAAAATGTCTCCTCGGCAGTGCTAACAAGGCCTGCTGAAACCCAAAGGGAGGAGGCAGAATCCTTCATTACACTGGTGCATATATTACTATATATCAACCCACATGCTTCCAGTATTACTATATATCAACCCACATGCTCCCAGTATTACTATATATCAACCCACATGCTTCCAGTATTACTATATATCAACCCACATGCTTCCAGTATTACTATATATCAACCCACACGCTTCCGATATTACTACATATCAACCCACATGCTTCCAGTATTACTATATATCAACCCACATGCTCCCAGTATTACTATATATCAACCCACATGCTTCCAGTATTACTATATATCAACCCACATGCCTCCAATATTACTATATATCAACCCACATGCTTCCAGTATTACTATATATCAACCCACATGCTTCCAATATTACTATATATCAACCCACATGCTTCCAGTATTACTATATATCAACCCACATGCTTCCAGTATTACTATATATCAACCCACATGCTTCCGGTATTACTATATATCAACCCACATGCTCCCAGTATTACTATATATCAACCCACATGCTTCCAATATTACTATATATCAACCCACATGCTTCCAGTATTACTATATATCAACCCACATGCTTCCGGTATTACTATATATCAACCCACATGCTTCCAATATTACTATATATCAACCCACATGCTTCCAATATTACTATATATCAACCCACATGCTCCCAGTATTACTATATGTCAACCCACATGCTTCCAATATTACTATATATCAACCCACATGCTCCCAGTATTACTATATGTCAACCCACATACTTCCAATATTACTATATATCAACCCACATGCTTCCAATATTACTATATATCAACCCACATGCTTCCAATATTACTATATATCAACCCTCATGCTTCCAGTATTACTATATATCAACCCACATGCTTCTAGTTTTACTATATATCAACCCACATGCTTCCAGTATTACTATATATCAACCCACATGCTTCCAGTATTACTATATATCAACCCACATGCTTCCAGTATTACTATATATCAACCCACATGCTTCCGGTATTACTATATATCAACCCACAGGCTTCCAATATTACTATATATCAACCCACATGCTTCCAATATTACTATATATCAACCCACATGCTTCCAATATTACTATATATCAATCCACATGCTTCCAATATTACTATATATCAACCCACATGCTTCTAGTTTTACTATATATCAACCCACATGCTTCCAGTATTACTATATATCAACCCACAGGCTTCCAATATTACTATATATCAACCCACAGGCTTCCAATATTACTATATATCAACCTACATGCTTCCGGTATTACTATATATCAACCCACATGCTCCCAGTATTACTATATATCAACCCACATGCTTCCAATATTACTATATATCAACCCACATGCTTCCAATATTACTATATATCAACCCACGTGCTTCCAATATTACTATATATCAACCCACATGCTCCCAGTATTACTATATATCAACCCACATGCTCCCAATATTACTATATATCAACCCACATGCTTCTAGTATTACTATATATCAACCCACATGCTTCCAGTATTACTATATATCAACCCACATGCTTCCAATATTACTATATATCAACCCACATGCTCCCAGTATTACTATATATCAACCCACATGCTTCCAATATTACTATATATCAACCCACATGCTTCCAATATTACTATATATCAACCCACATGCTTCCAATATTACTATATATTAACCCACATGCTCCCAGTATTACTATATATCAACCTACATGCTTCCAATATTACTATATATCAACCCACATGCTTCCAATATTACTATATATCAACCCACATGCTTCCAGTATTACTATATATCAACCCACATGCTTCCAGTATTACTATATATCAACCCACATGCTTCTAGTTTTACTATATATCAACCCACATGCTTCCGATATTACTATATAGACACTTTTCCCCCCATTTTCTTCAGACTTATTACAAAACTTAACTTTCTCTCACTTCACTTCTGTTCTGAAGCATGTGTTGCATATTCATAACTCTTCCAATTAGGCACAAATACCAGACAATCTAGTGCAGGAATATAATCCAATATACATAACCGTTTTAAATAACATACCACAGTGTGTGGCTATATACTGCATATAAGGGACTATTAATAATGAGGCATATTGTGTTTGCTTGATAATTGCAATTAAAATAGTTTAAGTTGAAGAAGTGCCACCCTGTTACAATAAGGGTGAGGCCCTTGTGACATATGAATCTCTGTCTAGGCTCCATGGCTAGCTAAAACTGAACCTGATTCCCATTCTCCCCTCCTAGCGGCTACTGCCACTGACTGAGTTGCACCCGAAAGGAGACTTGGATACCTCTCTCTCTCTTTCCATCCAACAGTTACAATAGGGCATTCATTTCAGGAGAAGTGTAGTATTGCATAGATAACTATGTAAACGTACAAATGTAGGATCTTCATTTGAGCCAGTTTGCTACAGCAGGAAAATAATCTTGCAGCAACAGGAAATATGAATTATAATGAAGGGACATTTTTGTAGGGGGTTGATAAACCAAGTCTGACATTTCAAAGTGGAAATTACAAAAATCAGAAGCCTTTTTAAACCTCAAATAGCGTACACAACAAGTTTAAAATGCCCAAGTTTAATGTTATCCTGCAACAGGGTGATCAAATGAAGATCCTACATCTGTACTCAGTCACAAAGCACACACACACATCACACAGTCACCACAGGCACACAGAGAAACATACACCCCACACACCTACGTGTGAACACAGACAGAGCGCCTAAATACAGTATCTAGAGTAAATAAGGGCAAAGTCAATTTTGTGGTGTGTAGTACATGGCGATGTTGTGTGTGACATAGTAGTGGTCACGGTCTGTGTGTATGGATGTGTGTATGTGCTGTGGACATGACAAGTGGATCCAACCAGGAGAGGTAGAGGAGGGGTGGGGTTTGGGAGTGTCAGGGATGGGGGTGAGGGGGGGAGCTGCTGGACGGGGCAAAGGATTCTTTGAAGTCTGGATTCCAATTAAACCCCTGACTGAGTTCTAAGCGCACAAGAAAAATTACTGAGGTACAAGACATGGCCAGGTCCCCTCGTCCAGCCAAGCCTTTCCATTTTAGCCCCTTTGTCTCCCTGCAGCTCCTAATATTTATGATCGCCCCTCCTGACACAACCCCCACACCACCGTCCCCCATAACCCCCTCTCCCCTCCAGATAAAAAAAACTGACAGGACTTTAAAACAGCCCTAGCAGACTGACTGGAGAGTCAGACCCTGAGGTTTCGCTCCCCAATTCCATTCAACAACACAGAGAATCTCTGAGAAACAGAGCCACACTTAGAGGGAAAGAAGAAGAAGGGGAAGAAAAATTAAAAAGCATGTGAGAGCTGTAAAGAATGAATTAGTAGTGACAAAAATGTAGAATAAAAGAAACATAAAAAAATTAATATGCACATAAATATGTGAAAAAGCTACGTCACGCGTTACATACTAGACTGCCAATTAGGTGACCCCACAACTCCTGCAATAGCTGGGTAGAGATAGCTCTCCATCCCTTGTGTACCTTTAGATATTCATGTTGTTATTTTCACTTCACAGGCCTCATGAAACCACTGTTTTTCATGTGCATCTAATTACAGAAAATACTGGGCACAAGAGAAGATTTCAAAGTCAAAAGATTTGCTATAATCAACTTTCCCCTGTGAGAAGGAAGTAGACTTACCTATTAGAATGTACATTTTTTAGTTCCACAAAGAAACAAATTCCTTGTCAGAAATACAAGTGAAATATCTAGTCCTACTTAATTTACACAGAGGAAGGCTTCTGTATAAACCAGCCCTAATACTGTCATTAAAACACTTTCGATCACCCTTCTTATTGATAACCATTATTCTCTCACTACACAATGTAATACCTTGAACAACAAAATAATACATGATGTATTGTTTCATTGCGAGGGTGAAATAAATGTGATGAAAAGTGATCTTTTTTTACCTGACATCACAATTCAGAGATGGGTAATATTGTGGTATAATCCTGATCCCTGCAGCTAGACTCTGCAGTGCAGAGAGGGGATAGATACGTTACAGGGTGCTAGCAGAACGAGTTTACCTCAGAAACACACCATAGCACACCTTTACAAAACCCAGTATCTAGCTGCCTCTACTCACAGTTTTGTTTTCTCTTGAAATAGTGATGGTGAAAACAGTGTAGGAGCACCTTAGCTGGGGGACATGTTCCTGTTGAAAGGGAATGGAGAGAGAGAGAGAGAGATGGTGGATTTCAGAGGTTCTGTAGCAGTCCTGCAAGGCAACCGCAGGCAATTCTTCCCCCATGCTATAATGCACACGCCACTCTTTCTGTCTCACTCTTTCACATACTGTATGAATTTCATATGTTCACACACACACACACATATTCTAAACACACGGTGAATATACCAAATGTAGATTTCATTAACGCTCACTCTCTTTATAACATATGTAATGTAAATAACACACACACCACACACACACACCAACTATAAAAATATGTGTATTGTTTTTCATTCCAATTCATAGGTCAAACATACAGACACAGACACACACACACTAAGCGTGTGTACACACACCGGAATAAAATCGAATTTTGAAAGTGTCGCAAACACCTGGTCAAATGCTCACATAATTCCCAAAGGAACCCTCTCAACTTGAACACTTCCTTGAGGGGGAAAAAATCTTGACAGCAGGTTTCAGCAAAAAGAGGAGGTTTATGATGTCTGTTCCTGCCAGAGAAGAGAGAGCGAGAGAGAGAGAGAGAGAGAGAGAGAGAGAGAGAGAGAGAGAGAGAGAGAAGGGGGAAGAGGGAAAGAGAGAGAGAGAGAGAGAGAGAGAGAGAGAGAGAGAGAGAGAGAGAGAGAGAGAGAGAGAGAGAGAGAAGGGGGAAGAGGGAAGAGGGAAAGAGAGAGAGGGGGGAAGAGAGCAAGAGAGAGAGAGAAAGGAGAAGAAGATGGGGTAACACAGGAATGGACTGACAGGGAGCCCAGAACCTTTTATCACGCTGGAGGGAGACAGGGAGCTGAGAGGCGCAGAATAGTAAATATTTCAAGATGATAGGTGAACATAAACAAAAGGTTTACTCTCATTCCCACTTTTTAACTTGCAAGATTTGGGGTTGGCAATTCATTACAGCAGTCGTCCCTGACACGCTAATACAGCGCTGAGGAATAGACCCTGCACTACAGCCCTGATAAAATATCTGCCTTCTCACCAAACTAACTCCCAGCCACAATGGGAGAGCCTTATCAGAAACAGTTACGGTTCTTTGGTGATTAGAAAGTAACCGCTTAGCATAATCAAATAGATATTTAATTGTTATGATTATCATTTATTTGGCGAGATCGAAATAAATACACAGAAGGGATGCAGTGTGGTACATTCATGGAAAACTACAAAGGACACAGTGTACAGTAGGCTACGTCGTAGTACGCCTAATGCTTCTGTAGTACGCCTAACGCTTCTGTAGTACGCCTAACGCTTCTGTAGTACGCCTAACGCTTCTGTAGTACGCCTAACGCTTCTGTAGTACGCCTAACGCTTCTGTAGTACGCCTAACGCTTCTGTAGTACGCCTAACGCTTCTGTAGTACGCCTAACGCTTCCGTAGTACGCCTAACGCTTCTGTAGTACGCCTAACGCTTCTGTAGTACGCCGAACGCTTCTGTAGTACGCCTAACGCTTCTGTAGTACGCCTAACGCTTCTGTAGTACGCCTAACACTTCTGTATGTCCAACCAACCTCTGAACTTTGGATGGACAATATCACTCACTGTGTCCCCTCTCTGCCTCATCCCTCTCACTACATCCCCCTCTCTCACCAGCCGTTCACTGTACACTCATTCCATCTCAAACAAGTACCTATTTTCAGGCCAAAACCACGTACCTCTTCTGTTCAAACATCCGTACCCACATTTTTACCAGGCCTGCTGTACCCCATTTCAGTCGAAGATGCTCTGCCCTCCCCCTTTCGTCATGCAGTCTGTCTGTCTGTCATTGTGCCTGTGGGAGCCAGATAACCCTTTGATGGAGAGAGCCCTGGTTATTGTTGTCTGTACCTACCCAATACCTTCCCCCCTTCCTCCCAGCACATAGGAGGATTTATGGAATGAGAGGAGTAGGATGAGCAGCAGGAGCCTGCACTAACATGGCAGCCAGGTCTGGATGACAGGAAGGGAGGCAGGAAGAACAGAGGCAGGAGGGAGACACACCGGGGGGGCTACAGGAACTCCACTGACCTGCCCAGGCAGGAGACAGAAGAGATGAGCTGGACCCAGGGAGAACAGTGCTCGGGTATATCTGGTTGTGATTATGGGGCTGCTAGTAGTGGTGGTGGTGGTGAGAGGCAATCACTGTACTGCTCTTAGTACATCGCCTCTTCTTTAACAAAGAGAGACAAACTTTTAGAAGAAAGAGAAAACCAGGACTTGATTACAGGAAAAACAGAAAAGGGGAGTGTAAATCATGGACGTGATTCTAAGCAAGAGTATTCACTAAATGTTAAGTGCCTATAGGACAGCAGTATGGAAATGGAAGGTTCAGACATGTTTATCATAGTCATTCTCTAGGAACACCAACAATAATCTGTGTTCAGAGGCTGTATTTATAGGGTTTCATAACCATCATCCTATAAAATAATATGCAGATACCTAAAGGCTTTCTCTTAAATGTGAACTGATAATCAGAAAAAAGTCAAATCATACGGATCAAGTGAGATGGAAGATGTAACATTTGAGAAGGTTGAACAGCCCTGACAGTGGGCTGACACGTCCTGAGAACACATCCCAAGCCTGCAGGGCAACTCCCCAGTACCACACCGCTACAGTACAGACCAGCAACACAACCAACCAGATATACTAGATAACACAACAATGTCTTCAAAACAAACCAATACCAGTAAACAAACAAACCAAAACACAAAAATATTCAATTTTTATATGCAAGAATGCAATGACTATGAGAATATGCAAATAACATGCAGAGAACATGCAACATGCAAAGAACAAACATTATTCAAATGTAATGATTTGTAATGATGATTTGTAATGTAATGATTATTCAAATGTAATGATAATGTAAAGTTAAATGTATGTTACATTCAACAGTAAATCTTTTTTTTGCTTATTTGCTTTTTTCTGTGATCAGTTTGGTTAGAATATGACTTCTTTAATCTCTTTATGTATTTTGTAGATTACATTAGTGTGATTTGAACCCTATTTGGTTATTATGTATTATCTAGACAAATAGATGACACATTTTCTATATGTATTTTTTGAAAGATATGATAGAGGTAGAGAGAGAGACAGAGAGAGAGAGACAGACAGACAGAGAGAGAGACAGAGAGAGAGACAGAACGAGAGAGACAAAAAGAGAGAGAGACAGAGAGAGAGCGAGAGAGAGAGACAGAAAGAGAGAGACAAAAAGAGAGACAGAGAGAGAAACAGAGACAGAGACAGAGACAGAGAGACAGCGAGAGACAGACAGACAGACAGACAGACAGACAGACAGACAGACAGACAGACAGACAGACAGACAGAGAGAGAGAGAGACAGAGAGAGAGACAGAACGAGAGAGACAAAAAGAGAGAGAGACAGAGAGAGAGCGAGAGAGAGAGACAGAAAGAGAGAGACAAAAAGAGAGACAGAGAGAGAAACAGAGACAGAGACAGAGACAGAGAGACAGCGAGAGACAGACAGACAGACAGACAGACAGACAGACAGACAGACAGACAGACAGACAGACAGACAGAGCACATCAGTGACTGATAGTGCCCTCTTCTGCTCATAGGCTGTATAATGTTCCAGCAGCTCCATCTTGTTTTGGAGATTATTGCAAAACAGATAAAAATATGGTATATAACCAAATATCAGATATATATTTATACCTTACTTTTATAGCATGTATAATTAAACACAAAATTAGACCATGTTTTCTTTTTTAACATAATTAATGATGGAACAATGTTCTTAGTGCATATAAATACCTCAATGATTTATTATCAACGTTCAAATAGAGTAAATAAAGGGGGCCGTAAACCATCACAGAAAGATGGAGGAATATTCCTAGAATCCAAGAGCTATATGAGAATAAGTAGATCTGCTGTGTTTCTATGGGGCAGACTGAGTTACCATGTGGCAGGGCCGTATAATAAAGGTTACGGCTCTGAGTGGAGCCTTATAGGTCAACACCGGTCACATATCAAACACACTGACTGCATATGGGTGATCTACAACTGATAGGACTACAGCCAATCCTATGGACCGAAAGACCTCGGACAGTCAGGAAGAAGTGCAGCCCGGGAAGCCAAGCATATGCCCTCGAAATCAGCGGCGAAAAAGCATGAAACAGCGACTACACAACATCCTGTGTTCCAGTATACCTCAGCTATACGGCCAAGTCGGCCAAGGCCACTAACCTCTGCTCCACAACATCCCAAAGCAACCTTTAATCACTCCAGTGTGTGTGTGTGTGTGTGTGTGTGTGTGTGTGTGTGTGTGTGTGTGTGTGTGTGTGTGTGTGTGTGTGTGTGTGTGTGTGTGTGTGTGTGTGTGTGTGTGTGTGTGTGTGTGTGTGTGTGTGTGTGTGTGTGTGTGTGTGTGTGTGTGTGTGTGTCTATGTCCACCATGTTTCTGTATCTCTATTGCCTGCTAGACCTACGCGCTGATAAAAATTCCACATTTACTTCTTGATTTAAATGTACAGGAGTGATCCAGAATTGTTTTATTTAATGATGAATATGTACCATAAACATATTACAAATATTTGAATTAGTAATTATTTTAGAAATGTGTTTATTCATTATATTTGACTATATTCAATTATTTGAATCAGTAGTATTTGCATATACATTAAATCTCATAATTATTGATCATTTAATAATTTATCTAAGTTTCTATCAATTTTAAATAAATTATGCAACAATTGTTTTATTATACTGAAGGTCATCTGCATTTTGTAGCATAGAGGACAGCGACAGTGATTCCCTGTGTGCAGGATTAGTGAGTACTGTGTGTAAGTCTGTATGTGTGTGCTGTGGATGCTGTGTGTACAGTATTTCTACATGATAGGGTTCTTCAACCCTGTTAACATGAAGCACACACAGAAACACTGGGCAGAGGACATCTCTGGGGCTGTGAAATGATGACCTATTTTTTTTAACCCATATTTGATTACCTGGTTTTATTAAAATTGAATCCGAAGAGGACAGTTTCCCATTTGAATTTAATGAAGGCTGCGTGGCAGACAGGAGGCTTTTGATTTATACACTGTTATTAAACCCGACCGGAGAGAGGGAGAGCC
This sequence comes from Salvelinus fontinalis, assembly GCF_029448725.1. Lineage (NCBI taxonomy): Eukaryota > Metazoa > Chordata > Actinopteri > Salmoniformes > Salmonidae > Salvelinus > Salvelinus fontinalis. The sequence goes on along the minus strand of NC_074668.1, from coordinate 67,467,042 downwards.
AGGCAGGCAGGCAAGGGAGTTGAGAGAGGCAGAGAGAGATCACCACCCAGGACCAGGGAGACAGGCCAGGCTCTCTACCGAGCACACCCAGGCTCTGAGCTCTCTGTGCCCCCCTGCCTGTTCCTCACAGGGGGAGAGAGCAGAGAGGACCCAGGACCAACGCTGTGTGGCATCCCTTTCTCACATCCCTCTTCCTCCTCTGATAGATCCTCCATTATTCATATTAAAATACAGAGTGATGTAAGGATGAATAATACATCCAGTCGACAAAAAACAAAAGCTGACAGTTCACTGTTGTCATCATGGTCACTTGATTGTTCTGAAAATAGTTTTAATTACACAAACTATTTCAGGGTATCTATTCATTGAATTCTTTTGAAAAGAAAAACAAATATTTTGTGAGAAAATAATAGAAAAATTACATTAAAAAAATTATAATATTGAAATATAATATTTTCTGATTCTGCCTTTCATGATCAAAACCAATTGAACATAATTTGGTCAATTACCGAGGTTTGTGAATGAAATTGGATGCATTTATGAGCCCTCAATGATTCTTGTTCAACATTTCAAAGGCAACGCGGCTGTCTAAAATACACTACACCACACATGGGTGACCTCACAGTCACAGCACTGGGTTACATTACTCCTTTCTCCAATCACTGCATCACTCAGACCCACTATGAAAACCCAGCAGAAACGCATGTGCAGGATTCTATTTCCCCATACCAAACTGCACCACAGCTAGCTGGGGAGTCTGATGCCAGGCTAGACACTGGTCCGCCTCCTCTCTCTGGTGTAACCAACGGGGCATCAGGGTTGTGTATGTGGGCCATGGTGGGGCTCTACAAAGCTAATATGCCACTAGGTAAGAAAGGGGAGAGGGAGAGAGAGGCCCCTCTGTGCTGACTGCCTGCCTGGCTGGCTGACTACGTCCCAGCTCTCCTAGGGGTCAGCGAGCAGGGCAGAGGGCAGACAAGACCCAGACGCAGGCCAGACGCTACCAGACACCGGCCAGTCAGCCTCTAACATATACTACAGATCACCAGGACAATCTGGAGATTCATACAAATGAAAAGCTAAAAACAAAATATTTTAAAATGCACTCAGTGAATACTAATTTTGACTTTACGTTTTATATATTTTTTAATTGACTGTAATCTGTCATTTAATTTATAAGTATTCTTGTTTTTTTAACTAATATAATCTAATCTCAACAATTCAGATTGTATACATCTAAACCCTTTTCATGTACATTTAGTGATAAACATTGCATAGATTTATCATAAATATTTCACAATTAATATGGATGCAATACGCCGAGCATCTGCCTGAGTAGCTAATAGAAAAGAAAAACAGGTGAAAATAGCATTTTCTTTTTTTAATGTTTTGCTCAAAAAGAGCACTGCTGTCAAGCCTGCTTTTTTTCAGAGTGTCAGACAAAAAGAGGAGAGATGGAGAGGGAGGGCTCCTGGAGAAAGGGGGGTGGAAAGGAGGAGAGATGGAGGGGCTGCTGACATGCACTTGTCTCCAATCTCTTCGAATACATTTCACAATTCATCTGCTTTGTCTCTACTGCCATGGCTGAGGACAATCAGACCAGACGCCCATTAGATTCCTCATATTGCCCCCCCCCCCCTGCCTCCCTTCCCTCCTGCCTCTGTTACCCCCCCCCCACCCCCCCCACCCCCCAACACCTTTTTTTCATATGACACGCTGGCTGAAGGAGAGGAGAGGCAATTCACAATCCTCCCCAAATGGGGAAATATCAGTAAGGGAACCAACATCAAAACCATGTTGTCATGGAGATACAGTACAGACCAGAAATGACATACAAACACACACACATTGGCCTTTATACCCACACTGACTTGCACAAATACACACAGATATACACACATATACACACTTTTCTTAAGAAAATGTAGTATTTGTTACTCTACCTAGATTGCCTTCTACCTGATATTTACACTTCAATTGGTAATGTTTAGCTGAATCTATTTGAACAAGGGGATTGGCAAATATTAAAACAGTTCCTGCCAAAATATTATCTATCTAAATGAAACACAGGCAAATAAATATGTTAACCTTTAATAAACAAATAATTATTTGTTAAATATACGATAATACTATTGTCAACATGCTTGAACAGCACATAAACATATCTCTCCACTAGTGTTCTCCGAAATTAAATTTCAAGAAATTAAAATGCTGAATAAAACATCTATCATACAGCAAAAAAAATTGAACTATGTATTTTGTGCTATGGCCTTTGTCCAAGCACATTGTTTTCCCATTAAGATCTGAGGAATCTATTTAAGTCAGCAGTAATAGCACATGATGTTGCTGCTATGTAAATACATCAGTAAACAGACAAATCATCTCAGATGTCTAAAATGGAATCTGTGGACCATTTTGCTTCAGGGAGGTTCTACAGAGGGGTCATGCGACCAGTGTGCCCATCCACAGAAGCCATTCTCAGCCAATAGTGTTGTCAGAGACACTATGTTGCCGGAACGCTTGGCATTTCGATGATCTCCTCCACACACAAAAAAAGGAAGAAAGGGAAGAAAGAATGGGCAGGAGAGGGAAGGAAAATAAAACGGTGCTCCTTCACCCTGCTCCTTTACCAGGCTGCTAGCGCTTGGCTCTCCTTTTGAGCCGTAATACAAAGGGGCAGATCTGGACCTGGTCCTAAAGGAGCTTCCCTCACACCCCACTGGAATAACCATATTCAAGAGGCCGCCCGGCCCCACTCGCACCAGGGTCACTTTACTGGGGTTACTCTGCTCTCCAACACATAAAAACGAGGAGATTGAGGGATATTAATGGTAAGCGCGGCATAGTTACTGTTGTAAAACCCCTTCTTTGCCCTCCCTTTTTTCTTTGTTTGGCCAGAGGAGCTGAAGGCTTAGGGATAAAGGTACCGCTCAAATCATGAGACGGGGATAAAGCCAGAGGAAGATAGTGAGCGTCGACCCAGCGACAGAGCGCAGGATAATTAAAACACCCAGAGCCCCTCAACGGCCCTCATCCATCTCTCCTCTCTTTTTCTCCCTCCCTGACTTACTGTCTGTCTCTCTCTCTCTCTCTCACACACACTCTCACTCACTCACTCTCTCTCACTCTCTCTCTCTCTCTCTCTCTCTCTCTACCTCCTCTGCAGAAAATACACACACAGCCACAGGCTTACATTCTCGAATGACAAACACACAGATGACACACACACACGCAACGTATTAAGATGATTTTGCTGAGTATCTGCCAGTAAGATCCCCAGCCCAATGGTCCTATGTGTAAAATGTACGGAGGCGGAAACACACAGAGCTCCCACTGGCTTTGAGCGATACCTTGATTTTTCATTTGTGTGTTTTTAAAGATCATGAATGATCTCTGTTTTCATCTGATTACTCCCAGACTGTCTGCCTCCGCTGCCTCATATAAACACAAAGAACAGAAGCGTAATATATGGGACACGACAACGTATTCCTATTAATTCAACAGATGTCCTTCAGGTTACATGGTATATTCATTCCTGTATTACTAGTGGTTCAAAAAGCCATGCGACTGTGAGGATGCCATGAATACAAATTCATTGAGGACAGATAAATACAAAGGCAGGACATAGTGGTACGCCTCCATATAAGCCTGGATAGTGTTTATTTATAGTCTGCAGCTAGTGAATGGGTTTCCATGGGTGTTTATTAAAGCCGGACATCGTTACAATTTCAGATGAACTGTGAGAGGATGTAGTGATGTGCTGCTACGTGAGAGAGACCTGCAATGACTAGAATCACAGCCATTCTCCACACCACCGTGAAGAAACAGTACAGACACAAAAGGACAAGAGTGTCCGTGTATCCTATGTGTATGTGTGTGTATATAATAACAAAGAGCGGTAGAGGGGTGTGTGTGTGGTTGTGTGAAGGGCGATCACAACGCTACAGCCTTGTACTGCAGCCGCTGGCCATGCTCCTGGGCAGGCCACATTGCCCTCTACTGGTGGCTGGGGTTCAGAACAGTGCTGAGGGAGAGGATGCACAACAACCACAACCCTGGTACCAGACCACCGAATGGAAGGTGTTAAACAAATAGATTTCAAGCTGGGCATATTGCTGTGTAAAATCGATTATCCATACATATGTCAAGATTAGAGTTTTATCATTTCGAATACATACATTAAACATATACACCTGGTTTACTAACTACAGGACAAATTCATAGCAAGCTTTTAAAGTACTTTTGGATGGTTCTGCATTTGATGAGGTGAGACAAAACAAGACGTCTTATCATCTTCTCAGGGGAGTTGGTTTCTCCTGTGGCCCAGGGCTCATATGTGTGGTCAGTGCTCTGGTGTGTGTGAGACGGAGACTGAACAACTCCCTATGAGCGACCTGTGACTGAAGATGTGTGAGAACAACACATTGACTGGGGGCCAGCAGCTCAAAGGGACCCCATACTACACCCATGGAGTCATTACCACAAGGCCTTTGATTTCCACGGGAGAGAGAAACCTCAGGTTGAAGACCAACGTGGTGCTACAGTGTAACTACTGCTGCTGCTACACGGGGCAGGCCAGCTCTGTGAGCCACACAGGACCAAACCTCAGTTAGGGGGTCAGAGGGAGCGCTGGCTCAGATGAATTGTGATGTGTTTAAGATGATTTATTACAGGGGTCCCCGTCTCCTTCTGCCACCGGCCCTCTTAAAGACCTCTATGTGACACGCCAGCAGCTCAGGTTTTACCACAGCCAGTGTTTACTGTGCCAAGCGGGGCGCCTGGAGTGTGTGTGTGTGTTTGTGTGTGTGTATGTATGTCTGTGAAGAACATGGCAGAGGAGGAGTCCAGACAGAGAGGGGCAGTGAGGGACTGCTGCATGCATCATTAGGGCCAGACTGAGCTGCAGGCAGAGGCCACGGGGTCAAGGGTCATGAGAAAAGATCACTTGCTGATACCTGTCCCACTTGCCACGTCACAGGGTCTGTCTGTCTGGCTCTACCTGTGTATGTTTGGGGAGGAGGGGGGTTGTTTTGGGGAAATTAGTGGGGGTCATCTGCAGGGGTTAGAGTGAGCAACTGCTGTTTCAGAGGTACCACATACACACACATGCACACAAAATCGACACACACACAAACACACACACACACAACAAGCCAGTGACGGGAAACCTGCCACATCCCAAGGGGTCTCTCCGTTCCCTTCGATTTCAAAGCACCTGATCCCTGTCTCTGAGCACGGTGCTTTGGGCAAACTGAGCACATACAGGTACAGTGCCAAGCCCAAAGTCACTGTCTATTCATACAGTCTTTTATTCCAAAGCGCTTTCGTTATAAACTAGGTGTCAAAATCCCCTTCACAGAGCATAAGCAGGGAAGAAATGCAGAAAGGCTTGATATGTCAGCATCCTCCAAGCATAGAACAGAATCTATTGTCAGACTTTTTAATATGGATTTTTAAACTGTATTTGAATGAGAGGCCGTAGAGACACATAAAGAGACATGTTTGCATGGTGTGACTGAACAACGGGAGGTACTGTAAGTATGTTTGGCAACAAAATTCCCTAAATGTGGTTATATTCTAATAAATACATTCGCAACTCACACCAAATAAAATGTGTAAAGAACAGACGTGGTTTTTCATTCTGGGGCTGAGCAGGGGAGGTGGCATGTGTAAGTTGCACATGGGAGAGTCTGTGATGTCTGCCACTCTACCCTGATATTCTGTGAGAGGGGATAAAACGTGGGCATGAACATAATCAGTCCCTCATGCAGCTCTATATGCACACAGAGGGACAGAACCACCGAGACAGACAGACAGACAGACAGACAGACAGACAGACAGACAGACAGACAGACAGACAGACAGACAGACAGACAGACAGGAGTCAAGAGATATGGTGAAAGCCGAAGAGGGAGCGGGAAAGAGCAATATCAATATGATGGTGGCGGGGGCCTTTATATTCTGGTAGTGCCTTGCGTTTTAATCGCTGATAGCGGTGACACGGTGCACTGATGCCATGTCAAAACATTGCCACTCTGAGTGGCACCTGGAAAGCTCTCGTCGCCTGGTAAGTGGCCGTCTGGCCACGTGTTGGCAGCCGGCTGCATGGCTCCCTCACATCGGGCTGTGTGGCGTGCGTACGGTGGCAGAGAATGTGCCAGTCAGTCAGAGACGGAGGGAGAGGCGGATCAACAGGCTTTACTCCCCAGAACAGCCAGCTTACAAAAATAAGTAGGCCAGGCCGGATAAGCCTGCCGGAGGTATTCCATTACAGCTCCAATTACCTGAGGGTAAATAATACCACGACCAGCCAGGACGTAGCGTTAGGTACTGAAGGTGGTGTCATCACCACCGGAAGTAGGAAAAGAACAGGGTGGCTCTCAAATATTTGATTTATCTCTATCCGAAGATGTAAAGCCAGGAAAATGGGAAATTAAGAAACAATCAAATAAAATCAAAATGCGAACATTTGCCTTTGATTGGCAGAGGGCTGGTTGGCAGAGGGCTGTATTGTCTCCCACAACCCTGGGATACAATACAGGGGGAACAGGTGGAGTGTGGTCACCAGGTAGCCAGCCAGCCTGTCATTGGTTCATCTCAGGACCCAGGTCAGACCTAGCCCAGCAGGGGCTGTGGGTTGTAGACGGTGGGCTCTGGGTATCCTCAATCAGCGCAGACAACCAGAGACTGGGCTCTCTAATAGGGACAAATTGGCAATGTCTGTGCGGCCCGGTGCTGTGTGCTAGGAGCTGTGGATTGATAGTGATGCCTAATGATCCCCCTGGGTAGATCAATACCAATAATCCTCTTTCCTGCCTATCCTCCTTATTGGCAATAGAGAACCAAGAGTAGCAGGGGAAAACTGCAGTGTGGAGTGACAGGGCCGGGAGTTCAGCCTCCCATGGACGTTCACTACACACACCCATATACACACATAGACACCAATGTAAAGCACACACCCATATTCACAAAGACACCAATGTAAAATTAGACATCTACATCTGCCACAAAAACTCCCATGTTTGGGGACAGAGAGGCTACAGTTGGCGATCTAGCAAATACAGTCATATACTGTACCTCCTTACAGTATACGCACACACACACACACACACACACACACACACACACACACACACACACACACACACACACACACACACACACACACACACACACACACACACACACACACACACACACACACACACACACACACCATTGCCCAATAAACTGGAAATCAAATCAAAGTCATACTGTCCACATGCACGGTCTGATCAATATTTATTTTCCCTTTATGTATTTATTAGTGTGTTCAATTTCACTGGCCAATAAGGCCTACTTTATATTAATTATTTCTGAGGCAGTGCAGCCACAGGCTCCAAATGTTTAATTGAGATGTGAACTGTAGCAAAGCAAACCTTATGTTCACGTAATGCAATTAAAACTAAGTCCACAGCATCACTAAGAGAAATAAATGATCCCGCATTATTAATTTTCTTCACTGATATTGGAAAAGCATTTGTTTAATACACCACATACTCAATATTTTTGCAGGACCTGCAAATACAACAATATCATTTCCATGCTTGCATTATAAAAATTCTTTAACTCAATGCATCATCACTAAATATGACTGACAATATTAATTCATTTTCTGATTCACTAAAGATTTTTGTTAAAATGTCATTTTATCTTCATAACTTTAACCACAATCCAAATCTTATCATCAGAGTACTTGATTGGAAGGTATGAAATGGCTTTGTCTGTTTTAGTGAAGCTAGAATCCTTAATTGAAACAATAACAGAGCATCCACCCCACCTCTGTTTTGTTAAAAAGCTGAGGGATGGGCCTGGAGAAATGTAACCACTCTCAAATTCATAGACAGAGCTATGAATGCAAGGACTGACCAGCCATGATACCAAAAGTATAGTTTTAACCATACAGTGTTTGTTTACATTTAGTTTGTTTACAAGCATTGAAGTAAAACAAGCTTATATCTTGTTTTCTAATGGGGTTCGACAGTTGAACTAAGCTCATGAGGCATTTACAAATTATATTCTTTAAGAATCACTGGATGCATGTAATTAATTAAGAAGTCCAAAAATGTATGTAGCAACTAAGGACTGTAGCATTAAAATATTTTCAAAGGCTAGTTTGAGTAGGTGTGGAGCTCACCCTTACAAAAAAAACACAAATTTGCAGTCATACAGTATGTGAAATAGCTCTATTCACATTTTGAGCATACATTTCTTATTTTTCTTCTTGTTCTTTTACCCCTTTTTCTCCACAATTGGTAGTTACAGTCTTGTCCCATCGCTGCAACTCCCGTATGGACTAGGGTGAGGCGAAGGTCGAGAGCCATGCATCCTCCGAAACACGACCCTGCCAAGCCGCACTGCTTGTTGACACACTGCTCGCTTAACTCGGAAGCCAGCCACAGCAATGTGTCGGAGGAAACACGGTACAACTGGCGACCGGAGTCAGTGTGCATTGCGCCCGGCTCGCCACAAGGAGTCGCTAGAGCACGATGGGACAAGGACATCCCGGTCGGCCAAACCCTCCCCAAACCCGGACAAAGCTGGGCCAATTGTGCGCAGCCTCATGGGCCTGGGATCGAAGCCGGGTCTGTAGTGACCCCTCAAGAACTGGGATACTACTGCACTGTTGGAGCTAGGAACACAAGCATTTCGCTACAATCTGCTAAATATGAGTATGTGACCAATACAATTTGATTTGATTTAGACAGCTGAAAAACACACAGTGGGCCCCTTTGAGCAGATATTTCACATGTGATCAACGTGAATTTGCAATTCCACTTGTTAAAGTGAGATTTTAAAGTTACAGTTTTTCCACAAATTAAACTGCCAGTTAGATTTTTACACTTAATTGTTTTTTAACATGTGAACTTGCAAGTCCATATGTGAAAGTGAAAATCAAATTCGCAGTTTCACTTGTAATAAAACGTCACATGTGAAAATGTCTCATTCACATGTGAAATTGCAAGTTCAAATGTGTGATTGGAATAATGTTACTCTCCTCACATGAAAAGATGATGTTAACATGTTGCAGGAGTAATGTTTCCACTGGTGGAATTAAGGTGACCACATCTAAAATGCCCAAATGCGGGAAAAGGGGACAATTTTGCGGGACATTTGCAGAACAGTGGACAGAATACATTTTTGGGGGGCAGTTAATGGCGACATAGTTCTGCTGTATTGAGGTCACGGCCTGTTAAAATGGCAATCCTTAGTTGTTACATACATTTTTGGACTTACAAATTAATGATATGTACCCATTGATTGTTGAAGAAATAATGTATAAATGCGCTTAGTTGAACTGTCATACCCCATCAGAACCCAAAATATAAGCTTGTTTTACACCTATGTTTGTAAAGACAAGTAAATGTAAACAACCACTACAAGCATGGTTAAAACTATCATTTTGACATCCTTGCATCCATAGTGTAGCCTCTGGATTTAAGAGTAGTTACATTTCTCCAGCCTCATCCCTCAGCTTTTTACTGAAACTGGGGCGGGGAGGACACTTTGTTCATGTTTCAATTAAGGAGTGCTGCTTTAATCCCTTTCAATAGACAAATAGTGTTATTACAGTGCCTTCAGAAAGTATTCATACCCCTTGATTTATCCCACAATTTGTTGTGTTACAGCCAAAATTCTAAAATGGTGAGATATTTTTTCTCACCCATCTACACACAATACCCCATAACGACAATATGAAAACACATATTTAGAAATGTTTGCAAATGCATGAAAAATTAAATACAGAAATATCTAATCTACATAAATATTCATACCCCTGAGTCAATACTTAATAGAATCACCTTTGACAGCGATTACAGCTTTGAGTCTTTCTGGATAAGTCTCGAAGAGCTTTCTACACCTGGATTGTGCAAAATTCTTCCCTGTCAAATTGGTTGTTGATCATTGCTAGAGAACCATTTTCAGGTCTTGCCATAGATTGTCAAGTAGATTTAAGTCAAAACTCTCCCAGTGTCTGTTGGAAAGCATACTGAATCAGGTTTTCCTCTAGGATTTTGCCTTTGCTTAGCTCCATTACATTTCTTTTTTATCCTGAAAAACTCCCCAGTCCTTAATGATTACAAGCATACTCATAACATGATGCAGCCACCACTATGCTTAAAAATATGGAAAGTGGTACTCAGTAATGTGCTGTATTGGATTTGCCCCAAACATAACAAATTGTATTCAGGACAAAAAGTGAATTGCTTTGCAAAATAATTTTCTTCAGTATTACTTTGTTGCCTTGATACAAACAGGATGCATGTTTTGGAATATTTGTATTATGTACAGGCTTCCTTTTTTTCACTCTGTCAATTAGATTAGTATTGTGGAGTAACTACAATGTTGTTGATCCATCCTCAGTTTTGTCCTATCACAGCCATTGAACTCTGTAACTGTTTTAAAGTCAACATTGGCCTCGTGAAATCCTTGAGTGGTTTCCTTCCTCTCCGGCAACTGAGTTAGGAAGGATGCCTGTATTGTTGTAGTGACTGAGTGTATTGATACACCATCTAAAGTATAATTCATAATGTCACCTAGTCAAAGGGATATTCAATGTCTGCTTTAGGTGCCCTTTTTTTGAGGCATTGGAAAACCTCCCTGGTTTCTGTGGTCGAATCTGTGTTTGAAATTTACAAATTGTATGTGTGGGGTACAGAGATGAGGCAGTCATTCAAAAATCATGTTAAAACACAGTCCATGCAATATATAATATGACTTGTTAAGCACATTTTTACTCCTGAACTTATTTAGGCTTGCCATAACAAAGGGGTTGAATAATTATTGACTCAAGACATTTCAGCTTTTAATTTTAAATTTATTTTGGGAAAAACACAATTCCACTTTGCTATTATGGGGTATTATGTGTAGGCCAGTGACAAAAAACTCAATGTAATACCATTTTAAATTTAAGCTGTAACACAACAAAATAACACAACAAAATGTGGAAAAAGACAAGGAAAAGTGGTGAAAAAATAACGTGGAGAAATAAATTCACGAGGGGAAAAACATGTGAAACGTGTCTGAAAGCTATGTATCTGAATCTTTTTTGTAAGGGCAGGATTTGTTCAGCAGTGCAAGGGTGTGTGTGTGTGTGTGTGTGTGTGTGTCACGCCCTGGCCTTAGTATTCTTTGTTTTCTTTATTATTTTAGTTAGGTCAGGGTGTGACATGGGGAATGTTTGTGTTTTGTGGGTTTTGGGTGTTTCTATGGTAAAGGGGTTGTTGGGTGTAGTATATGGGTTTGTGTTGAGTTCATGTGTCTAGCGTTGTCTATGTATGTTGTCTAGGAGAGTCTATGGTTACCTGAATGAGTTCCCAATTAGAGACAGCTGATTTCGGTTGTCTCTGATTGGGAGCCTTATTTAGGGTAGCCATAGGCTTTCATTTGTTGTGAGTAGTTGTCTATGTGATACGTTTGTAGCCAGTGTGTGCACATCGTTGTTTAGCTTCACGATCGTTTTCTTGTTTTGTTTAGTGTTTAGGTGTTTTTGTTTCGTTTGCCTTCCTCGTTAATAAAAAGGAGATGGCTTATTTTCCTAAAGCTGCGTTTTGGTCCGTCAATCCACCACACGATCGTGACAGAACTACTCACCAATACAGGACCAAGCGGCATGGAAAGCGGCAACAGGACCCACCTACACAGGATTCGTGGACATGGGAGGAGATACTGGATGGTAAGGGGCCGTGGGCACAACCGGGAGAATATCGCCTTCCTCGTGAAGAGCTGGAGGCAGCTAAAGCCGAGAGGAGGCGATATGAGGAGGCAGCACGGAGACAAGGCTGGAAGCCCGTGAGTACAACCCAAAAATTTCTTGGGGGGGGGCCTTAAAGGGAGTGTGGCGAAGTCAAGTAGGAAACCTGCGCCTACTCCCTGTACTTACCGTGGAGAGCGAGAGTACGGGCAGACACCGTGTTACGCAGTAGAGCGCACGGTGTCTCCTGTACGCGTGCATAGCCCGGTTCGGTACATTTCAGCTCCACGTATCGGCCGGGCTAGACTGAGCGTTGAGCCGTATGTCATGAAGCCAGCCCAACGCATCTGGTCACCAGTGCGTCTCCTCGGGCCGGCGTACATGGCACCAGCCTTACGCATGGTGTCCCCGGTTCGCCTACATAGGCCGGTGCGGGTTATTCCACCTCCCCGCACTGGTCAGGCGACGGGGAGCATACAACCAGGTAAGGTTGGGCAGGCTCGGCGCTCAAGGGAGCCAGTACGCCTGCACGGTCCGGTATTTCCGGCGCCACCTCCCCGCCCCAACCCAGTACCACCAGTGCCTCCTCCACGCACTAGCCATATGGTGCGTGTCTCCAGCCCTTTACCACCAGTGCCTAAACCACGCACCAAGCCTCCTGTGTGTCCCCAGAGTCCTGTGCGTCCTGTTGCTGCTCCCCGCACTAGCCCTGAGATGCGTGTCCCCAGCCCGGTGCCACCAGTCCCGGCACCACGCACCAGGCCTACAGTGCGCCTCAGCCGGCAGGAGTCTGCCGTCTGCACAGCGATGCCTGAACTGCCCGTCTGCCAAGCGCCATCTGAGCCATCCGTCTCCCCAGCGCCATCTGAGCCATCCGTCTCCCCAGCGCCATCTGAGCCATCCGTCTCCCCAGCGCCGTCTGAGCCATCCGTCTCCCCAGCGCCATCTGAGCCATCCGTCTGCCATGAGCCTGCAAAGCCGCCCGTCTGCCATGAGCCTGCAAAGCCGCCCGTCTGCCATGAGCCTACAGAGCCGTCCGCCAGACAGGAGCCGCTAGAGCCGTCCGCCAGACAGGAGCCGCTAGAGCCGTCCGCCAGACAGGAGCCGCTAGAGCCGCCCGCCAGACAGGATCCGCCAGACAGGAGCCCGCCAGACAGGATCTGCCAGAGCCGCCCGCCAGACAGGATCTGCCAGAGCCGCCCGCCAGACAGGATCTGCCAGAGCCGCCCGCCAGACAGGATCTGCCAGAGCCGCCCGCCAGACAGGATCTGCCAGAGCCGCCCGCCAGACAGGATCTGCCAGAGCCGCCCGCCAGACAGGATCTGCCAGAGCCGCCCGCCAGACAGGATCTGCCAGAGCCGCCAACCAGACAGGATCTGCCAGAGCCGCCAACCAGACAGGATCTGCCAGAGCCGCCAGCTAGCCATGAGCAGCCAGATCCGCCAGCCAGCCATGAGCAGCCAGATCCGTCAGTCAGCCATGAGCAGCCAGATCCGTCAGTCAGCCATGAGCAGCCAGATCCGTCAGCTAGCCATGAGCAGCCAGATCCGTCAGCTAGCCATGAGCAGCCAGATCCGTCAGCTAGCCATGAGCAGCCAGATCCGTCAGCTAGCCATGAGCAGCCAGATCCGTCAGCTAGCCATGAGCAGCCAGATCCGTCAGCTAGCCATGAGCAGCCAGATCCGTCAGCTAGCCATGAGCAGCCAGATCCGTCAGCTAGCCATGAGCAGCCAGATCCGTCAGCTAGCCATGAGCAGCCAGATCCGTCAGCTAGCCATGAGCAGCCAGATCCGTCAGCTAGCCATGAGCAGCCAGATCCGTCAGCCAGCCATGAGCAGCCAGATCCGTCAGTCAGCCATGAGCAGCCAGATCCGTCAGTCAGCCATGAGCAGCCAGATCCGTCAGCTAGCCATGAGCAGCCAGATCCGTCAGCTAGCCATGAGCAGCCAGATCCGTCAGCCAGCCATGAGCAGCCAGATCCGTCAGCTAGCCATGAGCAGCCAGATCCGTCAGCCAGCCATGAGCAGCCAGATCCGTCAGCCAGCCATGGGCCGTCCCTCAGTCCGGAGCTGCAGTCCCTCAGTCCGGAGCTGCAGTCCCTCAGCCTGGTGCTGCCCCTTATCCTGGTGCTGCCCCTTACCCTGGTACTGCCCCTTAGTTCGGAGCTGCCCCTGACCCTGGTACTGCCCCTGACCCTGGTACTGCCCCTTACCCTGGTACTGCCCCTTAGTCCGGAGCTGCCCCTTAGTCCGGAACTGCCCCTTAATGCAGTGGGGTTAATGTGGAGGGGGGTCATTTGGAGGAAGCTAAGGAGGCGGTTAGGGACTGTGGTGACGTGGGGACCACGACCAGAGCCGGAGCCGCCACCGTGGATGGAAGCCCACCCAGACCCTCCCCTAGACTGGTTAATGGTGCGCCCGGAGTTCGCACCTTAAGGGGGGGGTTATGTCACGCCCTGGCCTTAGTATTCTTTGTTTTCTTTATTATTTTAGTTAGGTCAGGGTGTGACATGGGGAATGTTTGTGTTTTGTGGGTTTTGGGTGTTTCTATGATAAAGGGGTTGTTGGGTGTAGTATATGGGTTTGTGTTGAGTTCATGTGTCTAGCGTTGTCTATGTATGTTGTCTAGGAGAGTCTATGGTTACCTGAATGAGTTCCCAATTAGAGACAGCTGATTTCGGTTGTCTCTGATTGGGAGCCTTATTTAGGGTAGCCATAGGCTTTCATTTGTTGTGAGTAGTTGTCTATGTGATACGTTTGTAGCCAGTGTGTGCACATCGTTGTTTAACTTCACGATCGTTTTCTTGTTTTGTTTAGTGTTTAAGTGTTTTTGTTTCGTTTGCCTTCCTCGTTAATAAAAAGGAGATGGCTTATTTTCCTAAAGCTGCGTTTTGGTCCGTCAATCCACCACACGATTGTGACTGTGTGTGTGTGTGTGTGTGCATGCTTGTGTATCTGTGTGCGTGCTTGCGTGCAGTGTGTGTTAATGTGTCTGTGCTCGTGGTTGAGCGCATTTTGTGTGTGTGCCAATGTCCATGTCTGAGTGTGTGTATATGAGCTCTGTCTCTGCAGTCATAAAGCCTCACGTCAGCCCACCGCCCCCTGCCCCCCTCTCACACCCCGTGGTCCTGCAGCTGATTACTCCCACCAAACACATCCATACACTTTAGCCTAGCTGTCACAGTGCATACTCATTACCCCCTCCACCGCCCAGCTGACTCCACACGGACACAGCACACCAGCCCTCCCTGGACACGGCTCCATGACCAGGGGCAGAGAGAGGGAGGAAGGGAGTTCTCTATTCATTTATTGTAGCATAAGAAATGCATTTTCAAATACGTTTATTCCATTTTACTTGGCGATAAATGGAAAGATAAATGATGTTATTGTTAACTACATGTATGTCAAAAATATATTGGACTACATTTGATTGAACAGTAATTACACACTGCTCACACCATTTTGTGATTTTCAAATAATTGAGAATACTATCCAAATAATGGGATCAATACAATAGAGGTTTTCTCTGTATGATAGTCCATAGTGTAATGAAAATGCCATTATGATGTCTTCCCCTGCCATTGATTTTGGTGTCAATCGTGTATGCAGTTGAGCATATTTACTCCCTGAGAAGAACCAAATCCTGCCCAACTGGAGGAGGCATCCACTGAGCGGGGCCAAACTGTATCAGTATTATACATCTGATCAATAGACAGAAGAGAGACAGAGGAGAGGAGTAGGAGAAAGTAAATAAAACGGAGTTTTGAGAGACGGGGGACCTATCCATCTCCACAACAAGCTCCCTACCTGTCACTGTCCCCATCAGGCGAGCTGCTGGACAATTGTTTTTACTGGCTGGGAGTGTAGTGTAGTGTGTGAGAGACTCTGGAGGGTAGAAGGGCTGAAGGGTTGGAGGGCTAGAGGGCTGGAGGGTTGGAGGGCTGGAGGGTTGGAGGGCTGGAGGGCTGGAGGGTTGGAGGGCTGGAGGGCTGGAGGGCTGGAGGGTTGGAGGGCTGGAGGGCTGGAGGGTTGGAGGGCTGGAGGGCTGGAGGGCTGGAGGGTTGGGGGGCTGGAGGGTTGGAGGGCTAGAGGGCTGGAGGGTTGGAGGGCTGGAGGGTTGGGGGGCTGGAGGGCTGGAGGGTTGGAGGGTTGGAGGGCTGGAGGGCTGGAGGGTTGGAGGGCTGGAGGGTTGGAGGGCTGGAAGGCTGGAGGGCTGGAGGGTTGGGGGGCTGGAGGGTTGGAGGGCTGGAGGGCTGGAGGGCTGGAGGGTTGGAGGGCTGGAGGGTTGGAGGGTTGGAGGGCTGGAGGGCTGGAGGGTTGGGGGGCTGGAGGGTTGGAGGGCTGGAGGGCTGGAAGGCTGGAGGGTTGGAGGGCTGGTGGGCTGGAGGGTTGGAGGGTTGGAGGGCTGGAGGGCTGGAGGGTTGGAGGGTTGGAGGGCTGGAGGGCTAGAGGGCTGGAGGGTTGGAGGGTTGGAGGGTTGGAGGGCTGGAGGGCTGGAAGGGTGGAGGGCTGGAGGGCTGTATGACACTCCTGCTCCTATCTCCTGTCACAGAGGCACGTCTCCACAGAGAACAGACACTGTGTCTCAGCCTCTCAGCTTCATAAAACCACCGCTTTAGTCAGCGTGTCAATCAATGAAATACTCCACACACACGCACACACACACACACACACGCACACGCACGCACGCACGCACGCACGCACGCACGCACGCACACACACACACACACACACACACACACACACACACACACACACACTGTCATATAAGGGCCCTCTATGAGGAACTCTGTTGATTTGGACATGGACGGCAGATGATAAAGCAAAGCTCATCAGTGGTGTGAGGATAGAGGTCAGACACAGACATGGACCAGTTAAAGAGAGAACCCAACTACATAGAACCAGAAGTCTCTGAGACATCTGCCTTAGCATAGGGTGGTAATAGAGAGAGGACGGGGAACAGTGGAATGGGGAGAGGAAGAAAGGGGGGGGGGGAGTGAGAGACAAGTGTGAATAGACTGAGACATAGCTGGATAGTGTTAGAAAGAGAGAGAAGGGAAGAGAGAAAAGGAGTGGAAGCGAGAGAGAACTAGAAAGCACTGCTCTGTGCCCCTCTAACCCCTCTCCCTGAGCAGAGGGAGAATTACAACGGATTCCATTTCTTTCTGATGGTCTTAGCGCAGCTCTTCGAATAGACACCATTCCACACAGAGTCCTGCTCCTAAGAGGTACAGCTAAGATCTGTCTTATAATAAATACAACAAGTATTATTCTTGAAATTGAAATGTAGCTTAACTCAGGTTTTTCTCTAAAACCTGGCACAGAGAGTAAACCTGTTTTATATATTCCCTATGGTGAATTATCTATTACTGGGTGATATTCTGCATGATTTTAACTTTCACCAGAGGAAGAACCCCAAACACAGTAGGAGAGGAAAGGGAAACACACTCGGAGGAGGCCAAAAGTACGTGAGGATGGCTGGGGGATTACAGATAAAACACCTGAAAGCTTTTTCCGGCAATCCGGAGCCATAATCATTATGCCTAATTCTATGTAAAAAGGTACTCTAACTTGATTGACAGCCTGAAATGGCTTCTTGGTAGCTAGTTATGAGGTTGGGAGATTGGGAACCTATATAAATACAAAATAAAACATTTAGGGGGCACGTGCACTTGTACCCTCTATGGGCATGCATACTTACACAAAGACCTCCATAGAGGAGAATGACATTTTTTCTTAGATTTAACCACATTTTCCATTTCCATTTTTTTCATACTCCATTTTGAATAGCTAAATTACTATTGTTCTCTTAGGCCAGTGTTTAAACCTTTTCCGGAAGGAAAATGTTCATTTTGTGCTTAAAAAAACAAATGTAAACCTTTGATGTTTAATTCTGTCCTTAAAACCATAAACAAATATTTAATCTCAAATGACCAACTTTATCGATTCAATCAATTTTTTAAACTAAGGAAGAATGTAAAAAAAAAAACTCCTAACAAAGGAACTCGTTCTTTCTCCTTGGCTGTTGCCTCTCTTCCTTGCCTTCTATCTCCCTATCCTCGTCTCCCACTGCAGAGCGGAGTGCAGCGCTTAAACGGCTGCACTAATTCATTACATCATTATGTCATCTCATACTAATCTGAACAGTGGCCTGCATTGCTTTGACATGCAAATGAAGTGGGGGGGGGGGGGGTAGAGGAGGAGGGGTGGGGGGTAGCAATCATCATGTCTTGTCAACGTCGTGAAAATACGCCCCGAAGCTGCGGCTTCCATTTCCCCCTCTCCTCTTTAAATATCTCTCTATCTATATTTCCCTCTTCTCCTCCCCTCCCTTGTTCCCCTCCTCCTTCTCCGTCTCCCCCTGCAAGCAGGCACGCAGGCAGGCACCCCAACAACGCAGCGGCCAGATCACACCAAACACCAGCAATCTGTTGAGGATCAGGCTCCCTATAGAGACCATATAAACAGTGCTGCTTATGGCACGCTCACGTACCCCCCAGCCCCCCTCCCCTCTGCCTCCACACGCGCCCCTCATCTGCATATTCATAAAAAGGCCCTCCGCCGCCTTGCAGGCAGCTGGCTGGCGCTCCCTCATCAGCAAACCCCTCCCTCCCCAAAGTCTCATCCGCACGCGCCACCAAGCTAACGAAAGGCGGGCGGGTGGGCAGCGAATGCCGGGACCACACACACACACACACAAAAACACACACAACAGCAGAGTAAACAGAGAGAAATCAGAGATAGACAGAGTTAGAGAGATCTGGTGATGTGAGCTCTGCCAGTGCTCATCTAATTTCCACCCCTCCCTCCTCCGTTTCGCACTTTCTCTCACTCTCTCACTCACTCCAGTCCTCTCATCATCAGGAACCTGGTGACGAGTGGCCCGTGATAATCCACAGCCGCTAACCAATCAATCAGCAGCATCGTAATCAGCAGCGCAGAGACAGAAAAAAAGCCCACAACTTACCCTGGGTCGTCTCCAGTCTCCTCAGCTCAGGGGAAAGCCTTGACCAGTGCTGCAGACAATTGGACTATTTCACCAGAACAAAAAATAAATATTCAGATTGTACCTCATGCCATATTTTAAAATCCGAACGGATAGGATTTTTTTCACTGCATCATAAATATGCTACAACATATAAAGCACTCACCCTCCCCTTAGCCTCTCTCTCTCTCTCTCTCTCTCTCTCTCTCTCTCTCTCTCTCTCTCTCTCTCTCTCTCTCTCTCTCTCTCTCTCTCTCTCTCTCTCTCTCTCTGTCTCTCTGTCTCTCTGTCCGTTGGTCTCTGCCTGTTGCGACAGTGTGGGCACATACAGTCTATACAGGGAAGATATATATATATATTAAAAAGCACACATCTAGTGTTGAAGATATAAAATGCTGGCGAGTGCGATATCCTGCAGATCTGTTGGACTGTGTGTGTGTTGGG
Source organism: Salvelinus fontinalis (assembly GCF_029448725.1). Lineage (NCBI taxonomy): Eukaryota > Metazoa > Chordata > Actinopteri > Salmoniformes > Salmonidae > Salvelinus > Salvelinus fontinalis. The sequence goes on along the minus strand of NC_074668.1, from coordinate 67,447,880 downwards.
GGGGGAGGGCGTTTTGGTGGGGGTGGGGGTGGGAGGGAGGGAGGGAGCAGGGAAAGCAAGGGAGGGTCAAAGCTAAATGTTCTACAAAGGACAGGGGGACTGAAAGGACTTTTTTTTCTTTGAATCAAACACCCGAAAATTCCCTCCTCTTCTCTTTCCTTCCTCCGCTCTTCCCCTGCTTCCCTCCCTCCTTCCCTCTGTCTCTCCCCCTGCTTCCCTCCCTCCTTCCCTCCGTCTCTCCCCTTTCCGTGCTCACAGGCATTCCCTCTCCAGACTTCAGCATCCTTTGAGGGGGTTAGCTGTCTCTAGGAGAGGAAGAGGTAACGCCACCTAGCAGCCTTGTACATGTTTGCCTTGGGGGTGAGATAGCTGAAAAGCCATGCGCTATCATCACTTTTGAGGCATGCAGGAAAAAAGCAAAGACAAGGAAAACATACTGGTGGTTTTACACAACCCCCAAAAAGATCTGATGCTGAATTTAACATAGGATTACACAAAACCCCTATTCTGAACCTGTGCACACAATCCCCATTTCAACAGAGATGCTGTGATTCCTCTACTCCCCCTCACAAAGGAGAAGTGGTGTAGAAACTGCACACGAACTAGCTAGCTACTGCCTGGCATCTATGTTTAGTCCTACAATATAACTCAACCTAAAAAGCACCCAGAGAACGCTATGTTGATACATTCAAATGCTCAGGAGCTTTTTCACAGGGAT